>NW_024705186.1:0-12877 GCF_018977255.1 Callorhinchus milii
GGTGGTGGTTGTGGTGGTTGTGGTGGTGGTGGTTGTGGTGGTTATAGTGGTTGTTGTGGTGGTGGTTGTAGTGGTGGTTGTGGTGGTGGTGGTTGTTGTGGTGGTGGTGGTTGTGGTCGTGGTGGTTGTGGTCGTGGTGGTTGTGGTGGATGTGGTGGTTGTGGTGGATGTGGTGGTTGTGGTGGATGTGGTGGTTGTGGTGGATGTGGGTGTGGATGTGGTGGTAGTTGTGGTTGTGTTGTGTACCGAGGTTGAGCCTCGCTCTTTCTCTCGTTGGGATGTCAATTGAGTAGCAGCGAGCATGGAAGCGATGTCCAGGTTGGAACTTTACAACGCGGGGCCTTGCCTCCTGCCCTCGCCTGATGGCGTTTGCTTCAATTCTCTCGCTTAGTTTAGCTATCTGTGGAAGAACGTAATCAGCCAGGCTATGCGTTATTTGTGTGTTGACAAACTCTGTGTTGTATTGCATTACATTTCCAAATTTTACGAAGTTTGTTTGATTAAGTGTGCTCTCTCTCTCTCTGTGTCCTCTACTGCAGTCACCTGTTGTATGTGTTGGGTTTATGAAATTTTGATAAAAATAATAAAAATTAATATTTTCCCGAAAAATGCGCAAATCGCATTAATTATGTTAATGTGTGTATTAACATGCATAAATTATGATAATGTGTGTAATTATATGCATAAATTATGCTAATCGTAGTAATTTATGCGAACGCTTGCGCTTATGTTAATGTGTGGAGTTGTGATAATTAGGCTTAGTTTCGTTTATCCAGAGTTATATCAATCAGGATAACACGATTATCATTGATTAAACATTTACTGATTATCTTAGTGTGTTTGTTATTTAAGTCTCCAGTTTCAGATCTCATCACAGGATACAGTTATCAAGAATAAGATAGTTTTGCATGGACTTGGAAAGAAGCACTCGAACAGTTGGTGTTAAGCAATTTTAATTCTAAACAAGCACATGACACTCTCTTATGCGAAAGCAGGTATACGTCAATACATTCATGGGCAAAATTATTCAATTAACGAAATTGAATGACTAAAAATACTTCTTCATTGGCGAAATTATGCAGTTAACGAAAATGAATGACTAAAACATTTCTTATTCATGTAACTCGACGGCAGCAACTGTTTTGCACGTTCAGTTGATATTGAAAGCACCACCTCGAAATAGCAACCCTTTTTGAAACGCAAAGATCACTTTTTGAAAGTCTTATTCGTGTGCGTGCTGTGTGTGCGTTGTCCCCTCGTAATATGAATTGTGTCGTTAGCTTGTGTGGTGTAGGAGGATACAAACAGCGGCCAGGTGTTCCTCTCGATTGGGCGTGGCCGCCGCAAGCTCCTGCTGCTCCCTCGCTCGGACGCGTCTCTGCTTGTGCGCTCTCTTTTTCTCCACTGCTGGATGACGAGTTGGCACGACGCTCGGTAACGCCCGGTGACGTCCGAGTCGTGCTGCTCTTGCGCTCTCTCTCCCTCTGCTGGATGACGAGTTGGCACGACGCTCGTGACGCCCGGTGACGTCCGAGTCGTGCTGCTCTTGCGCTCTCTCTCTCTCTCCACAGCCGTTTGACCAGGCTTTCTCCACTGCTTCGCGCTCTCTGCTTTGCACGCTTGGTCGACGCTTGGCGATCTCCGCCCTTTTACAGGTTGATTGCTTGTCGTCACTCGTCACTCTCTCTGCTCCGTGCTTCCCTTGTTCGTGCAGCTGCCAGCTTCACTCGCACTTAACTTCGTTCTGCGAGAAGCGACACCGGCTATCGGCATCGGTGTTTCGTTTCCTCACGACGCTCCGCCAGCCGGAGCACGGCTGAAACCCAGCCCCGACCCAGGTTGAACTCAGACTTCTACGACTCGAACGACTCCTCCTCGTTCCATCACTTCTCGAGGCACAACCGCCCCAGCTCTCTTGCGAGCCCCCGTCGCAACGCTGCGTCGCAAGCCGAGTTGCGAGACTGAGCGCGACTTGGACAGATTGCTCTCAGGCGGTCACTCTCTGACCCCTCGTCGTCCCATCTCTCCTCGAGGCACGATCTGCCCCAACTCTCTTGCGAGCCCCGTCGCAACGCCGCGTCGCACGCCGAGTTCCGAGACTGAGCACGACTCAACCCAGACTGCTCGTTCGCTGTGTGCGCCCGTGCCTAACTTAAAACGTGACTCCCCTCTCTGGCATTCCTTGCGAGCGGGCAACAAAAAAAACACAAACAGAGCGAGAAGAAGCAGACACCCCGCGACCCCCTCATCGCGACCTTTCCTAACCCTCCAAGCATTCATGGGCCATCTGTTTGTGCTGCGGGGAGACAAAGGCGGCCGTGTTTAACTCCAAAACGCGAGCACCCTCTCCTCTCTCCGCGTCTCTTGCGAGAGAAAACAAACAGAATAAAAACACAGATATCTTTGGAATGTCAGGCACCGATTCCCCCTGTGACCTTTTTGCTCCCTCTTTGCTTGCCAGACCCCGCTGGAAGACAAAGGTGGCTGAGGAGATGTTTGCAGTACATTTATGTGGTCCTGTGTGTTACCTTTATTCTTGAATTATATTTTATGAGTTACTTCGGTCTTAGTATCGGGGTTATCATTCGTCTATGTTTAATGAATATTCGTAATGATCCTCGTCACATTATTATTTTGGGGCTTCGCCAAGTTTAGTTCTCCAGAGATTGGTGTTTTATTCTGAGTTATATTTTAATGTCCTGAAGTTAAGCGTAACTATGTTTCCACTTAAGCTTTCTGGAATTCGTACTCTTTAGTTTTTAGGAAGGTCGTGTAGGTAGGAAACATATACTAATAATAAAAATATTATTGTTTGTTGGTTAATTATCTTTGTTAAGTTTCTACTTTTCGGTAAGGAAAACGTTAAGAAAACGCGAGTTGCAACCGTTATTTACTCTGCACCTTATCTGTACATCTCCAGATGTCTTGGGAGGCTAGTCCATACATCTTTTTGTCCATCTGGATGTCTATGACCTCTCTGTGACCGAATTCTTATCATTTTAACCGCCCTCCATGTTTCATGGATTCCTGGTGTGCTTGTGAGGAGAAGTGAGTTGTTTTCATTGTTTAATTTAAAAAAAGATATATAGATAAAAAAATATAATACATTTTTTTGAATTGTTCTTAATAAAAAAAGGGTATAGACACAACAATCCGCCCTTTTGAAAATTATCAGGGGTCGATTTGGCCACTGGCGAATTTTCAAACAAAGTAAATGACCTTTTTTGTGTTATGAATCCATAAGCTGCCCTCACTCTCGGCGGTTATTCTTACTGTAGTGGTGGTATTGACGTGCGCCGGCAGTGAGGGATCACGGGGCGCGGGGTTGGGAACGCAGTGTGGGCGTGGCATGGACGCGCGCGCCGGTGGTGAGGCGCGCTCACACAAGCTGGGAAGAGAGGATCGTAGCGAGTGCGCAGTGATTGGTCAGATAAGTGGGTACTCTCAGCGACGTCCGCAGGAGGGGTATAAAGGGGGACGCGCGAGAGCACTCGTGGTCAGTGTTAACCAGTTGAAGACCGAAGACGGGGTGGAGGAGATAGGGGCCCTGTGTGGCTCGGAGCCGAGACTGGGGGGACCGTAGTCCGACGCCCGTGTGGGTCGGGACGGTGGTACCCAGAGCCGAGACGGGCACCCCGGCTGGGTGTGTCCCGGACGGCAACGGGGCGTAAGAGCCCGTGTCAGTACAGCTGAGTGGGTGTTAGTCGCCCGTGTAGCTGAGTGGGTGTTAGTCACCCGTGTAGCTGAGTGGGTGTTAGTCACCCGTGTAGCTGAGTGGGTGTTAGTCACCCGTGTAGCTGAGTGGGTGTTAGTCACCCGTGTAGCTGAGTGGGTGTTAGTCACCCGTGTAGCTGAGTGGGTGTTGGTCACCCGTGTAGCTGAGTGGGTGTGGTCACCCGTGTAGCTAAGTGGGTGTTGGTCACCCGTGTAACGAAGTCGTAGCTGAGTGGGTGTCCGTCACCCGTGTAGCTAAGTGGGTGTTGGTCACCCGTGTAACGAAGTCGTAGCTGAGTGGGTGTCCGTCACCCGTGTAGCTAAGTGGGTGTTGGTCACCCGTGTAACGAAGTAGGGTGTTAGTCATCCGTGTAACTACAAGTTGGTGAAAATAAAGAGTGTGCTACCCGTGAAGTCGTCTCCTGCCGAGTTACTACTTTACAACTGGCGTCAGAAGTAAACCTGTCTTCAAGGAGAAATGGACACAAGGAAGACTTCTCGTTCCCACGTGCAAGACCGGGGAGACGACGACGTACCGGTGACACCACCCTCGGGAGGAGAGGACGAGGAGTTGCCGCCGATGCAGCACTTCGCGGAAATGGCCGATGCTCCGCCCGCCTCCGACACCAGCCTGCAGGACGCACATTCCCGCCTGGCGGAGTTGCTGCTCGCCGCCGCTGCAATCTTGGCGGAGATCTCCGTTCCAGCGGCCGGAGGAACGCCTGCGGGGTTGGAAGAGGCGGCGCGGCTGGAGGGTTCCCGCCATACGGCGTTTCGCGCCAAAAGTTTGGGAGTTGGCGCCATTTTTGAGGGCCCGACTCCGCTTGGCGGGAAACGAGGACACCACGTGGCCAGAGGTCTCCACACAGCGCAGCCCGCGTCATCGGCGAGCGCCGGAGCTCTCCATTTTGCGCCTGCAGAGGGAGCCGACATTTTCTACAACCACAGCGGCGCGCGGGAAAATCGCTCCAACGACGACGACGACGATCGAGTTCTCCAGCAACGATTGCCCGCGCTGTCGGTGTTCAAGGCGGACGGGGGCGACTGGGGAGCCTTCCAGCGACGGTTCATCGCGCATCAAGAAATGTCGGGGTGGTCCGACACCACTGCCCTGCGCGCGCTGCCAGCGATGCTCGACGACGACGCGCTTGCGGCCTTCACGTCTGCCCCGAGGTCGTCCCGCTCAACGCTCCAGGCCGCGCTGCACCTGTTGGCCAAGGTGTTCGGGCCGCCCTCGACCTGTCGCCACCAGTTCTACGATCGGCGGAAGGTGGTTGGAGAAACAACGCTCGCCTATCGCACGGCGCTGCTCGCCCTGGCAGATTCAGCTTTTCCCCGTATGGACAAGGAGGGGAAGGACGCCATGGTGACGGAGCAGCTGCTGGCGCTGGCTCACGGATTGGGAGTTCCCATTAATACGGCGGACGAGATGGACATCTGCTCCCTGGGGATTGCCACGAGTATCCACGCTTACGAGGTCCTACAGCGGAAGCCGACGGTCGTCTGCGCATCGGTGGAGAACGGGGCACCGGCCGCCACGATCATCGGACCTCAGCCTGCTGTGCCTCGGGAGGAGGCCTTCGCGGGTTCGAGGCCGGGGGAGTGGAGAACGGGCGGTCGTTCGCCCACACGCTCCTCCCGCAAGCTGGAGCAACCGAAACCCACGACGTCCCTCGTCGTCTGCTACAACTGCGGCCTTCGGGGCCACGTCGCGTCGGGATGCCGGGCCCCGCGTCAACGCACCGCGGGACCACGTCCGGACGACGCCCAGGGACTCAAGACATCCCAACTGAACCCGGCAAGTCGCGGCACCTCACACGTTCGGTCCACAAGCACGGCACATTCGGGTCGCCGCTTAGCGGTGGGGGGACCGGGTATGGGCGCCGGGGGTTCGGTTCGGCGAGAGGGGTCCGCGTACGGCCCGAAGGCAGTCGAGTGGTCCGAATTAGCCCACAGGATTGTGGCTGCGTCGGCCGGGTCGTCCGTGGTAACGGGGTACATTGACGGGGTTGAGGTCCGGGTGCTCGTGGACACGGGTGCGTCGGCCACTATTATTTCGGACCTGATTTATAATATTCTTCCCGTACAATGTCGACCACTTCTGCCGGTGGACGTACCGTTTTACGCGGCAAACGGGGGATCTTTGGGAATCATCGGCCAGATTCGGGCGAATATTTGTATTGGCGACATTAAATTGGCGGGTCCTATTTTTGTATCATCATCGTTGGCCGTTCCTTGTTTACTAGGCACGGATTTTCTGTCTAAGATGCCCATAAAAATTCTCATAGACCAGGCCTGCATTGAGCTTCCATCGGGTCGGCGGGTTGAGTTTTTGAAGAGTCCAAATAAGATACGCACGGCTTGTGCGACGGTGCAGGCGCTGGCAACCCGGACTGTACGGGTGCCCCCGGGATCGCAAATGTTGGTGCCCCTTCGGTTGAGAAAACCCCTTGGGGCGGATGCGGGGGCGCAGGGAGTTCTATTGGGGCCGTCTAACAGGGCTAAAGGGGACCTCGACTTAGCGGTGGCCCAGACCATGGTGAGGGGGGACAGTGAGCCGTTCGTTGTGGTCCTGAATACGGGGTCGCGGCCGGCCGTGATTACGCAGGGAACGGTGCTCGCTCACGCCGCGCCGCTGCCCGTCGAGGAACAGCTCGTTGCTCACGCCGATTCGCATGTCGATACGCATCCCCAAAGTGAGGAGGGGACGGAGTGGTTGGACTCGTTGTGTGCCGGGTCCAGTACCTTGTCCAGTGTGCAGAGGGGTGCATTGAGGGGCTTGCTGCTCGAGTTCGCTGACGTGTTTAGCAGGCACAAGTACGACATTGGCTGCACAGACCTGTTGCGCCACCACATAGAGACTGGGGATGCGGCCCCTATTCGACAGAATCCCTTCCGGCTCAGTCCAGCCGAGAAGGAGCATGTGCAGTCAGCAGTAAATGACATGTTGGCGGCCGACATCATTGCGCCCTCTTCCAGTCCGTGGGGTGCTCCTATCGTCTTGGTTAAAAAACAGGATGGATCCCTGCGGTTCTGTGTTGATTTCCGCCGCCTAAACAAAATATCAATGGCCGATGCGTATCCGCTCCCCAGGATGGATGAGTCGCTGGATGCCTTGGCAGGAGCACAGTTTTTTTCGACGCTCGATTTGCTTTCGGGATTTTGGCAATTGCCCCTCGATGACGAATCAAAACCTAAAACCGCTTTCCGGACACCGGGAGGCCTATTTGAGTTCAACCGATTGCCCATGGGTTTACATTCCGCTCCTGCCACGTTCCAGAGGCTCATGGAATTGGTTTTGTCAGGCCTTCAATGGGACACCTGTTTGATTTACCTCGACGATATCATCGTTTTCAGCCGAACTTTTGAGGAGCACCTCCAGCGACTGAGGGCAGTGTTTCTCAGGATGCGTTCCGCGAAGCTTAAATTTAAACCGGCTAAATGTTTTCTGCTTCGGGAATCGGTCAGGTATTTGGGCCATATCGTTAGCCGTTCGGGGATCTCGACGGACCCTGCTAAGACGGAATGCGTCGGCTCATGGCCAACACCGACCTCTGTTACTGAAGTCCGCAGCTTCATAGGATTTGCCTCCTATTACCGTCGTTTTGTCAAACAGTTTGCCACCATAGCCAGGCCCCTGCACGCCTTGACGGCTAAAGGGGTGCGGTTTCACTGGGGGCCGGAGGAGGAGGCCGCGTTCTGCTCCCTGCGTGACGCCTTGGTGCAGGCTCCCCCCTTGTGTTACCCCGATTTCACGCAACCGTTTGTGCTCGACACGGATGCCAGTAACACGGGTATCGGGGGAGTGCTCTCACAGGTGGTCGGGGGGTCGAACGGGTGGTCGCCTACGGTAGCAGGGTTCTGTCCCCCGCGGAACAACGCTACTGTGTGACACGGCGTGAATTGCTGGCGATCGTGTTTTTTATACAGCAATTCAGGCCGTATCTGTATGGCCGTCACTTTACGGTTCGCACGGACCATGCGGCTCTCCAATACGCTATGCGGGTGGCGCAGCCATCCGGCCAATTGTCCCGATGGTTGGAGGTCCTTCAGGACTACCAATTCACGACGATTTACCGCAAGGGGTTGCGCCACTCGAATGCGGATGCATTGTCACGGTTGCCGACGCGTACGGAATGCGCATGTCAGTTGGGATCGGCGCGGTGTAAACCTTCTGTCGATGTTCCCGCGGAAGTGGTGCTAGCCGCCACGGATACGACGGGGGTCGACGCCCCCACGGGGAGGGACTCGCTGTTAGCATTGCCTCTCATCGAGTGGGGCCGTCTGCAAATGGCCGACAGCTCCCTACTCGCGCTACGTCGGAAGGTTAACGTTCCCGAGGGCGGGGAAACGCGGGTCGGTTCCTGGGTGTGCAGACAGGGCCTCTTGATGAAGTGGGACTCCATGTCCCGGCGTCACGTGCTTGTGGTGCCGGTTGCTGTACGGGGTAAAGTCGTCCTGGCTGCCCATGAACGACTCATGCACCTGGGGTTTCACAAAACGCTCGCCCTCATTCAGCGAGACTACTATTGGCCTGGGATGGGCAGTGACGTGGCGAACATTCTTAAGGGGTGTGTAGGGTGCGCTAAAAGAAAACCGCCACCAATAGCGGCTAATCCACCGCTTCAATCCATTCAAGTTTCGCGCACGAACGAATTGGTCGCGCTAGACATCTTGGGGCCCTTTCCCACCACACCTCGGGGAAATAAGTTCCTGCTGGTTGGCGTAGAGTACTTCACCCGCTGGCCCATGGCGTGGCCACTCGCCAACCAGTCGGCTGCGGCGGTGGCGGACGCCTTTGTCCAAGGTTACGTTTTGGACAAAGGCGCCCCCGAACGCTTGCTCACGGATCAAGGGAAAAACTTTTCGAGTGTTTTGTTGCGCGAGGTGTGCGACCTGTTGGGTACGAAGAAAGTACGTACCTCCCCGTACCACCCGCAGACTGACGGTATGGTTGAACGTCTGAACAGGACGATTACGTCTATGCTGTGCCAACAGGTATGCGACGACCAGGTGGATTGGGACTTACAGGTACCGGGGGTACTAGCGGCCTATCGGATGGCACCCCATGCGGCGACGGGGTTTTCTCCATTTTTTCTGATGTATGGGCGGGAGGCTGATCCGGCCATGGACGTCCAACTGGGGATTTCACAGCCACGTGCAAAATCTAAATTGGCAGACCACATTAAGTTTAACATCGCCAAATTGGGGGAGGCGCGAGAGGCTGCGAGATTGAATTCACGCTCTCGGCAGATCGCGAACGAGCGATTGCATGAACGGAAGGTGCGTACGCACAATTGGGAACCGGGCGATAAAGCCTGGCTGCATTGTCCACACGCACCGTTGGCTACGTCCCCCAAACTGTTGAGACCGTGGAGGGGACCGGTGGAAATTGTGCGGGTTGCACGACCCCAGAGTATACAGATTAAATGGGGAAAACGCCGTTGGTACGTGCACCCCTCCCGACTGAAACCCTACGCGGCGCCGCGTGACCCCGGGTTGTGCCGTGACGACCGAGCGTGGGATGTGACCGTCGACTCGGGGAGGGATGTGTCGCAGGCTGATCCTCACGTGTCTCCACCTGACCCACCCCCAGGTGTCTCGGACCTGACGGCTGTTGACCGTCGGGAACCGGAACCCCGGGGCTCGCACGGAGCCCCGATGCCTGTCCCATGCCTCCTGAACTGCCGGCGCTGCCGGATGGCCAACTGCGTCCTGTGCCGTACGACGGTCCGGCAAGGCGGACTCGATCAAGGACGCAACACTTTTCATGAAAAAAAAAAAAAATATATTCTTTTTTTGTTAAAGCCCGACTTCGTTGCCGGCTTCCCCCTCTGCCGGGGTAATGTCCCGTTCAAGGGACGCTCGGACATTGGGACATTGCATGAGTCGGAGAGAAAAGAAGAGAAAATGATTAAAGAAATTTTTTTTATTGTTACTCTTTCCGCATACACAGTATCGTTGCCACTCGCCGGATTGTGCATGTTGTTCTTGTTGCGGGTGGGGCGGTTGCTGGGTTTTGCGGATTGCGGTGTTCATGTTGTGTTATGTTACGGGGCACACATGGGAGTGAAGGGGTGTTGTATGGTTTATTAGCAGCCGGGTCGGCTGCGAGCTATGTGGTAGGGGGTGATGTAGTGGTGGTATTGACGTGCGCCGGCAGTGAGGGATCACGGGGCGCGGGGTTGGGAACGCAGTGTGGGCGTGGCATGGACGCGCGCGCCGGTGGTGAGGCGCGCTCACACAAGCTGGGAAGAGAGGATCGTAGCGAGTGCGCAGTGATTGGTCAGATAAGTGGGTACTCTCAGCGACGTCCGCAGGAGGGGTATAAAGGGGGACGCGCGAGAGCACTCGTGGTCAGTGTTAACCAGTTGAAGACCGAAGACGGGGTGGAGGAGATAGGGGCCCTGTGTGGCTCGGAGCCGAGACTGGGGGGACCGTAGTCCGACGCCCGTGTGGGTCGGGACGGTGGTACCCAGAGCCGAGACGGGCACCCCGGCTGGGTGTGTCCCGGACGGCAACGGGGCGTAAGAGCCCGTGTCAGTACAGCTGAGTGGGTGTTAGTCGCCCGTGTAGCTGAGTGGGTGTTAGTCACCCGTGTAGCTGAGTGGGTGTTAGTCACCCGTGTAGCTGAGTGGGTGTTAGTCACCCGTGTAGCTGAGTGGGTGTTAGTCACCCGTGTAGCTGAGTGGGTGTTAGTCACCCGAGTAGCTGAGTGGGTGTGGGTCACCCGTGTAGCTGAGTGGGTGTGGGTCACCCGTGTAGCTAAGTGGGTGTTGGTCACCCGTGTAACGAAGTCGTAGCTGAGTGGGTGTCCGTCACCCGTGTAGCTAAGTGGGTGTTGGTCACCCGTGTAACGAAGTCGTAGCTGAGTGGGTGTCCGTCACCCGTGTAGCTAAGTGGGTGTTGGTCACCCGTGTAACGAAGTAGGGTGTTAGTCATCCGTGTAACTACAAGTTGGTGAAAATAAAGAGTGTGCTACCCGTGAAGTCGTCTCCTGCCGAGTTACTACTTTACATATATAGTGTAGTGTACAGTGACTTTCCCCACCGTGCCACCTCTCGACAGAGCTTCCTCGTCACGGCGAGCAACCTGCTGGCGACAAGCAACTTGCCCTCCTGGAAGTCGCTGCAGACGCGGAACGAGTCGGACAGCGCCAACCTCCTCGGCATCGTGGAGACTTTCGTGACGAGGATGAACACCACGAGCCTCGCCGCGGGCACACGTGAGCATGTGGGCGGGTTTGGGCGAGTGTGGGGTGGGATGAAGATACTGGGATATACGGGGCGACACGGGGAGACACACGGAGGAGATACTTGGAGACACACGGGGGAGACAGGGGGGTGACATGGGGTAGTCAACGGGAGTAATCAGGAGAGACACGGGGAAATATCGGGATATACGGGGAGCCATTGGGGGAGATACAGGGGAGACATGAGGAGACACGGGGAGACACTGGGAGACACGGGGAGACCTCGGAAGAGACGGGGAGACACTGGGTTACAGGGGGAGACACGGTGAGACTCAGGGAGAGTCAGCGGGAGACACTTGGAGACACTGGGAGACACTGGGAGACAGGGGAGACACTGGGAGACATGAGGAGACACGGGGAGACATCGGGATAGACTGGGAGATACTGGGAGACAGGGGGAGACACTGAGAGACACTGGGAGACACTGGGAGACACGGGGAGACACTGGGAGACATGAGGAGAAACACTGGGAGACAGGGGAGACACTGGGAGACAGGGGAGACACTGGGAGACATGAGGAGACACGGGGAGACACTGGGAGACACTGGGAGACACTGAGAGACACTGGGAGACACTGGGAGACACGGGGAGACACTGGGAGACAGGGGAGACACTGGGAGACAGGGGAGACACTGGGAGACATGAGGAGACACTGGGAGACACGGGGAGACACTGGGAGACAGGGGATACATGGGAGACATGAGGAGACACGGGGAGACACTGGGAGACACTGGGAGACAGGAGAGACACTGGGAGACATGAGAAGACACTGGGAGACACTGAGAGACACGGGGAGACACTGGGAGACACTGGGAGACACTGGGAGACACTGGGAGACAGCGGGAGAGACTGGGAGACAGGGGAGACACTGGGAGACACGGGGACAGGGGTAGAAATGCGGAGGCACATAGAGACAGGGACAGACACTGGGAGACACTGGGGTATGTGGGGGTCGCTGGCCCCCGAGGTCCCTCCCTCTGTACCGCTAACGGCCGGGTTAACCTCATTATTAACCTCATTACTCGCCCCCTCGCTACTAGGCGAACCGCTGTTGGGTTCTTCACCCATGGGGTGAGAGCCGTCGCTCGAGGATTCCCCTCGCCCGCGGGTCCGCGTAATAGGCATGGTTAATTACGTACGTGCACACCCACACACAGCTCTGCGCGGCACTCACTCAATACAGACCACTCACGTTGGGATCGCGCACCTGTATTATACACGTAGTGAACGTGCGCGCACAGACGCATACAGCTCCACACGCGATACCCACTCTTGCGCCGCTCTGCGCAGCGCTCGCCGCCTGCTGGCCGCTTACGTTATGATCGCGCACCTGGGGGACGCCGATTACGCATGCCGCGAGCTTACGCACACACAGTACCACACGCGTTCCCACACGCTCACACTGCACGACAAGATCACGCGAGACCACGCTTCGCTATTAATGATTTATTACCTGGTAACTAATGTTGAATCAGTGAGTCGACGAGGCTGGCCTATTCCACTAAACCGGCACCTATTCCCTATTTATCGGCTATGATTCTAATTCACCTTCTTACTCACTGTTAAGTGTCCACGGCGGTCCGCTGATCCTTGTGTTAACCGCGTGCCTCGGTGCGTCGCACGGACGTCCGGGTCGCTGGCTCGAGCTGCGTCTGGTCGCCTGGCGCTGGAGTAAGAGAGCGATCTCCCCTCTGCGCCCCTCTATTTATCCTCCCTACCTCAAAGGGGATGCTGCGCTGAACAATGGGCTCGCGCACCCCGAGCCCGCGCACGGCGGTTCCGGGCGCTGTTGATATGCTAATCAGTGAGCGACGTTGGCGGCGTACATCCTAATTAACCCCTTACCCTCCCTAACAATGGGGCCTGCGCGCTCAAGCGCAATTATCCCAACCCTCCATGACTATGCGCAAC
>NW_024705186.1:12907-64256 GCF_018977255.1 Callorhinchus milii
CCATGATGATGCTCTTGATTGAGACCCGGTCAGGGGCACATGTAAGCATAGACCAAGTAACTAGCATTTATCTGCGTCGATTAGCTCGGTACGTGCCACTATTTAATGGCACTAGTTAATTTAGTCTTGTAATTCCTGGTGTATGACTGGGGGATGGGAACGGTCCTGCTGAACCTTTGCAAAGCGTTAGGTCGCTGAGTTACTGAAGATTGCAGACTCCTCGTCGTAGTCCCGCCCTGAAGTGCAAAGTTGAGATACTCCCACAACTAACTGAAGCAGATTGTGACATATGCGGCAAGATAGGCATAGCTAAGAAAGCGGCGACGGTGATGGTCTATAGGCTAATCATTCCGTGTGATTGTTGTCGTGCTCGGCCCCACCTAGAAAGGACTGTAAGCGTCTTGTTCTTGGCCATATTGCTACGTCAGTGCATTGCCCTAAATTCAAGGAGCTCGGAGGCAGCTTCAGGCAAGTCTCAGCGTTAAGCTACAAACGGGCAAGGTTTTCATTTCCCAGGAGTAGTTAAGGGCGCCACGCCGTTGTACGGCGACTCCTAGTTTAAACAGCATGATATAAGTGGCAATCATCGGGAGGTCATGCGTGACAGCTTTGGAACTCCGGGTTGACACTACAGCTGTTCCTTAAAGTGACGCATGCACAGTAAAATTCGTGTTGATGTTTTCGGGGACGGCCTGGTGCCTGAAAATAGTTACACTGTATCGAAAATGGCGTCGTGGCTATCACGGCGGATGTTCACTCTTAGCCTAAACCAACGGTGCTGTGCACGCCAGCATAATCAAGAACTGGCTATTATCGAAAGGGTTGCCCTAAGCTGCAGGCAGGGCCATTGAATAGTTCATGTCAACTCTGAAAATTCTATAACAGGATATGACCCGCATAGACACCTAAATTACGCGCATGCTGGGCTGGTTTCTCCTGATAGGTCATGGTTCTCCGACCTCTCATCTGCGCAACCTCTCGCTAGCGCCTGAACTGGCACGACGATGCACGCCCTACTGCAGACTGTCTAAGCAACGCGCTTAATGGCGAACGTGGCGTTACCCCGGCGCAAGTAATTTAACGAGCTCACATGCTCTCAAATGCCATGCAGACTTAGTATAGATGAATGATTTGCCGGCCCCGTGGAGGATTACTCGCTACGCGCGATCCAGTTGACGTGGCGTAAAATCCGTAAAATTATCTAAGGAAGTACTATATAATTTTCGCATCGCTTAACATCAATCTTCAGAATACCTTTACGACACGGTTTCAGTGATCGCCTGAACTCGCTGCGACCTGGGCCTGGGACTGTATTGTGTAGGGAGAGATGGGTCTAAGGGTGATGAGTCGCGCCCACGCAGTCTTGGAAATTGATTCTCGTATAACGTACCCCCTGCCCAAATGCTGAGCGCCAGCTATACTTGCAACTCAATACCCTAGTAAGGAGTTGGTGTTTATGTTGGCCATCGGAACCTACGTATCAGGTCTTCGATCAAGGCGTTTTTACTCCTGAACATTGATACAACTTTACGCGCGAGCGTGTGTCTTCCGAGTGGACGATGACATTGAAGACATAGTACAGAGCTCCCGGGGCGGCAACTCCGTACGCAAACTGTCGCTGTAATGAACGGCCACTATCTAAATACAATTGAATACTCGTATTCTACAGACGTAAGGGCAGCGTCGTAACCAGTGCGCAGCTACCCGCTTTGGCACCTGCATTTTATTACCATGGACAGGGACATATTAGCAGTGGGGCACCTCAGAAGAAGACGCATACTGGTGGTTGTCTGTACCCGGTTAGGTTACATTTAACCGTACCGTTGGCTCATATTGAACACAGAGGTACATTACATTAGCAGGGAACAAGGGGGTGATTAGCCGTTGCCGCGTCCTTAGTCAGTCACAAGTTATGCACTTGTGGGCATCCCAGGCTATAGCTTTCTGTAAGTGGCTTCAACGGTCCTTGATAGTTAGAAACATACTACACATTGACATACCGCTCGGGTCTAAACGTCCATCACGTGGAGACTATGGTTCATAGCGCAATTTCAACACTGCCGTCGTTAGATCCGCTCTAAGTTGGTACCACGATGGGAATCTAGAGTCGGAGAATCCCTCCCATATGATTAAGTGCAGTGGAGCGGGGCGACTTCTATTGCTTACTCGCTCCGAAGCGCACCCGACACCCGATAGGGCGTTGTACATTGCCGGTCGAGATCGGTATGTAAAAATCCTGCGCAGAGCATAGGCGGGGTCATCGATTATATCCCCATGTGCACCAGGCTGATGAAGTCGTGTTTAAATACGACGTACAGGAACGCTGGTCGAGGTTCTAAACTCAGGAACAATAGTCACCTTTGAAACTACGGGAGAGTGAGTTTGGATATGACTAGGTGATAACCAGCACGCAACACGTCAGCACGTCAGGAGGGAGTTCTGTCTGGTCGACAACGTATATCCCCCGCTAATCGGGGCACTTGCGCTGGGTTTACTGACTCGAGCTATTCCTGCCCTTGGGAACGAAACTGTCGTGAGTTTATCACGGCTTTATTGGTCAAAGATGCCGACTACAGAATTCATCCGCTGCTATCTCACACAGTTTCCCGCTTCGATGTAGAAAGATAATCTTAACTAGCACGAGGTTCTGATATATTGGGAGGAACGAAAGCCTTTAATCGCGACACCATTCTACGCTCGAGATTCTTCCTCCGCTCGCATGCCTGAGTTCTGTTGGTTTGGCTGTGTAATATAACCGGACCGTCATCGCTCGAGATAGCCTCAATGCGCATGGTTCCGAATCACTGCCTAACTTTTTGTGGCTACAATATATCTGTATGGTGGGGTGTAAGGTGCAGCGTAATTCAAAGCCGTTTAGGGCTCTATATAACGGAGGCCGGAGTCTTGTTCGGGACGTAATGAAAAGCTACCTGATGGGAGGCTCTCGAATTAGGGCGTGTGAGCTTGTAAGGCGGGTACGTCCGGATACGGTCGTAGACTCCTGTTGATCCGAAACCTCTAGTATAGTTCGATTCTTGATACTCCCGGCCGAGGCGTACAGAAGGAACTCGCTGTAAGCCTGCTCTGGCATTTGGGGATTGCCTTTTGTTACGCGTGCGTTCCGATGGGATGCATGAACCAGAGGGCCCAATTGCATCATCCAAGCCCGAGTAACTACATCAGTTGTGCAACGTAAACGCACAATACGGGGATTACTGTGCGGATACATTCAGTTTTAGGTGTCCTTAGATTTCCAAAAGGCACCCGTCGTGCGAATCTAGTCTATGCCCAGCGTCTCTAATGAAGAATCAGCAGCTCACTGGGGCTTACATTATCCGTCTCTTGGACTGCTGCTAAAATGACACAGCTTTTTTTGTGAAGGGATGGACAGTTAGTTACTGTGTGACACGTGAGCCCACCAGTCCAGCATTTAAGTGAACCCCCCGTACCTACGTTCCTCAAGTGAAGGGAACTCAGATGGACGTTTGCAGTTAGACTCCAAATACAGGTCACACTGCTTATACAGGTCTTTTGTTTAGTCTTCGAACCAGAACCTTGCCCTGGTCCCAGCACCGATTGAGTCCCTTGAATTTGCAACCATGTCAATACCACACTTGGAGTCGAGTGCCTTTGGCCCACTGTCGTTTGGCAGCACAGCGCGTCCACCAATTAGAACTGACTATGGATAGGTGACCTTCATAATCATGCTTTTTCGAATTCCCCATACCTTCCGGTGCCACTTGCTGTCGACCCGAATGTAGAGCTTAGCGCTTAATAATTTAGTGGGTCTCTTAGCGGACTAACTCTTATAACCTCGCATCGGGTCGGTTCGTTCTGTCCGATCCATACGTAAAAAGAATTTGGTAGCACTCTCTTCCAATGGTCCATTTAGTCCAATTCGGGGCACTACCCAAACAATCTCCTTACTGTAATAGAACCAGTAGAGAGAAGGTGTTGAAAAATTTTTCAACACAGGTTAAAGACTACGGGACTGCAAATCACGCCTCCAGATGCGAGGGAGTATCAAACTCCCCGAACAATCGTTAGCGGTTGTACGTGCTAAGTGGAAGACAGTAAAATTCTTGTTAAACTTCATAGCGAATAGCAGCTGGCGATTAGCTGCCGGACTAAGTGGCACTGGTTTCCGAGGGGCCCCTGGTATTTAATCTACAGGTTCTTCTAGTCCAAACCAGGCGTACGTATATATTAGGTAGACATATCTACTCAATGTGAACGCTTCACTGCTGTAACTGGAAGTCCCTTTACGAGGCTGCATTTCGGGCCTGCGTCATCCCTGTAACCACTTCTTACAATAGCTGAGGCGCGCTATCCAGAATGATGGTTTTTCCCACACGCTTCTTTTTAGACAGGTTTTATCCTGCCAGAACCAGCATTACGCATGATACTTCACTTTAGCAGTGTACTTGGCGGCCTTAGAGCCCCATGCGGAAGGCAGGGTAAACTTTTGGTTCAATATCCATTTAGAGCCTGACGTAGATCTACATGTAGTGTCGAAGGCGGTATGTCTTACTTGCCTGAAATCCGCAGATCCCGGCGTCATGTGAACTTCATTAATTTAGCCGAACCATTGAGTAGCCCCGCGTTGCACCCTATGACGGAGGGGTTACCTCCCTTTTTGCTCATAGATTAAAAAGAGATGCGGGTTGATCACGCTTTGAGCGAGGGGTGGCCACGCTATACACCAATTCGCGGGGAGTACCTGAAGATATAAACAACCGTCCTACACGAACGGTTAGCGAAGCTCGACAAACCTCTGTCACATAGAGGGCCTCGCATCACTACGCATCTGGCAGCACTCAGGAGCGGGTACAGGATCGGTGACGAGAGGCAACTCCATATTGTCTCAAATTGATGAGCGAAGTCCGAAACTAAATCGGCCCATATGGACATCTGTTGATATCTATCCAGGGTATAGCGCCACTAGTTGCGCTGAAGGTGATGCCATGTCGGGTGTCGTAACGAATTGTTGTTATCGAAAGGTTCTGTACTACTCAGTGCGGTGAAACTCGCGGTGGGCTGTTGTTTTACAAAATGTTACCCGCAAGCTCTGGAGGGGCTACAAGCAAACGACCTCGGGGGCATCCAATATCGGGGTGATGTGACATATGGTAATTAGGCCGTGAGACATCTGAGGGTTCTGTCCTCTTCGAGGATTATTACACATGGCTCAGCTAAGAGACCACGCGGTCGGATAGCCCTGACCCCCTAGACGTCTGCGACGGTCCTTCAAGAAGCGCGGCGCAGGCAGAGTACCAGTGTTGGATCATAGATTCAGATGCACTTAAGGCGGACTGCGTAGTCAACGGTAGATGGTGGGGCGGGAGCACACGGAGGTTGGTCACCAGAGTGGTAAGGATATCTCCAAAGTAAATACGTCAAGATTCGGACCCTTGAATACAGGGAACAGTTCAAGAGTGTGACTAGCACCAACAGACTGTACAATGGGCATAAGAAATGCCAAGGAGTCTAAAGTTACGTGCCACGCATATACATGTGACCCGAAATTCAACTGTACCACTCTTACGGCGGTATAATCTTTCTTTGGCTACGTGGTCTAGCATCCTCGCCAGTACCAACCTGGCTGGGGGCAACGGCCTTGATATTATCTGGTTTGAGAAGTACAGGCTCTCGCCCAGCAATGACATTTCCGGAAGCAAAACGCCGAATCACCTCCGAGAGACCATTCGTTACTGTCGAAACCTGCGTTGCCATGATAATCACCATTCAGCACCGCGTGCCTGCGCGGCTTCGTAGCACGCCTTTGGATCAGCCTTGTTCACATGCCACCTGTGGTAAGACCTTGTGTCACTTACTGAATATCAATTTACAAATCATCGCGTAGCTACGTAAATAAATTCAACTCGCAGCAGTTAATGCGGGGATTACCCCAGACAAGCTGTGAATTTCGCCGGGTTACATGCTCCAGGTATAGCAAGGACTTTTTGTCTTGTATTGATTATGTGATTCCCTCAATTGCTCAGTCGGCCCAACACAGCTTTAATTGGACTTTTCCCAAAACTCAAACTTGATTCGGCTATTTATAAACACTAGCAGCCGAAAGCTGCATATCCTCTCAGGTGGAAGAAGTCCCATCAGTTAAATGTTACAGCACCTTAAGTGGAATGGCCCACTATCCCTGAAACTGACTGGGCGAGCGCCACTCGAAGTGGGCAGGGAGGATGTCACGTTGCCGCCTTAAGCGCCGCCACACGCCGTAACAGCCAGATCTCGTCATGTTTCAATATGGAAGGGCTCATAACACAGATGGAGCGAACATAGTACAGAGAAATGCAGTGTGAATTCCTACAACTCGCCAAGACGAACCCAACTGCAGAGATAAGTACTACCTTGTTTGTGGTGGGTTACATGCAAGCTGCTCTCTGCCATATGTTCACAAATATATGTTATCTCACGTACGACCCCAGAGGCGACCCGTCCAATGGTCTTTTTCCTATGTATCATTATTAAGGGCACCTTAGTAGGGATTGGGAAGGTAGGGTTTCCCTTACAGACGATTGGGGGTTCGGTGGTCACGTGTAGGGTTAATCCGGCCGCGAGTAGGAGGATCTGCCATTAGGGACTGAGGAGATTTAAGTTATGTTTACTAGTTCCGTGGCAGGCAGATTAATTCAGAGCGAAGCTGTGCTCGTTTGAGTGGATCGTGTCTCCTCTGAGTTGGGTGTCATCAGGGTAACCACCGATACGCACGTATTCACGTTGTAGCAAGAAGGAGCAAAAAGAGTCCACATTAGAATCACATATTACCGTGTGAATCCAAAGAGACTTTCGTCCATAGTGGTTAATACTTAAAGTTTTTTTTGTACGACCCTTACTCTTCGCTGGGAAGTAGAACAGTGTGACACACACGGTCTAGTTCACGGGTCTGGGTGGGACAATTCCGTGCTGTAACGGAGTAGTTAATTCAGGTATCTCAAGATCGCCCTGGCCTCACGCGAGGGTGGCGCTTAGCCTACGGCGGTCTGGGGACTAATTCCTCGACGGTGTCCAGCACCCAAACGCGCTTTCTGTCCACACGCTACGCCTGTCGCGGGTCTGTTCTTTGAGACAACGGTCGACCTTATGTTAGGGTTTTAGACCAGCATCCCCAGTGTAGTACGGAGTATCCTGATGTGATCTGCCCTAGTGAACCCCCAAAACTAGCCTGTCTGAAATGAGCAGTGGGTCCATGGGAAAAAACAATACGACCACGGGGGAATTGAGTTCAATCCGAAAGTGCAATGGCGTATGAGGTAAAAGTTAACCTATGAGGGTCGTACCGGTGAGGTATGAAGTACTCCGAAACACGTAGATTCGGTACGGTTTCGATGAGGGGTATACCCAACTGTACACCTAGAATCTATGCCCAGGTCATATTATCAGAAGCTTTGTGAACTATTCACGGTATGAGAAAGCCACGATATTCTAGAGATACCTTGGCGTTCACTATTCGCGTTGCTGGTCGGGAGGTGCATTTCAACATTCTCATTGGCAAAATGCCGCTAATAGGTATCATGATAATAATACATAATAACGCGACCGACCTAGGATAGCCCCTTTAAAGCCACGTAACTAACATCATAAGAGTGTCTTGATGGGAATCGAAGTCGCCGTGCTAACAGGAAAATGCACCAACGAAGAAGATAAATGCATCACCAATTACCAGTCAAGTAGTAAATGGTTCGTTGCACATACTGTATAAGCAATCGTCGCGAGAAATGTATGCCGACAAAGTGTTGATTCTAAGGTCGTAATTTGGTCCCTAAACTGCAGGGGCGCTCTCAGGTGCGGCTCTGTCTCGCATATCGGGTGCCTATCTCATACGGACACCAGAAAAGCGAAAACCATTTGGATCGTTCCAACAAAAATACATAGCAAATCACCTGCAGAGCATGTTGACTCACCTGATTTCAGGCAGTGTACTAGCTCGTTTCGTGGCGGGTCCTACACACATGTGGGTGATGGAGTGGCAGCAGTCGACAAGGCCCTCTTACGTGCTAACTTCAAGCCATCCTAAACGAACCGGCCTTCGCACTTGCGATTGGATGTCCTTTGAGAGAGGTGAGCCTCGTAAGTCTAGGCATCTTCCAGTCCGCGGTTTTTCTAGGTGTAAGCGCAAATGGATGATCAATAAGCATATGTATAGATGAGTGGGTGTAATAGGCCGGAAAGAGAAGTGCTGAGCCCCCCGACCCCCGAATTAAACCGGCGGTCTGTCCACGGCCCGGATTATCCTACTTGGATGAGTCATTCCAGGGCACAGTCGTTGTGTCCGACCGTCTGGTCCCCACTCTAGTACACACTTTCGTGACGAATTGCGGACACGCTGCCTGCATCACTATTGGTGATTGGGTACGAAGTAGCGCATCAGTCTGATAATACCGAAGCGCAGTAGCGGTAGCTCTTGTCAAAGAAGGTCACATGTGGATCTCTGCGCGACACAGGGGGTTTCGCAAGTCGTACCTTGCAATGTATAGAGTAGGAAAGAGAATAGAGGAGTTACCCAAATCTTTTCGAAAAGACCAACAAGCCAGGGGCTCTGCTGGGTCCCCACGAGCGATCTGGTGAATCCCCGGATTCCGACTTAATCGGACCCCTGTATCATAGTATCTTTAGAGGACATAGCACTTCCATGAGTGCAATCAGAGCAAAGCCTACACGCTCACGAGTATCCGATCGCAAGCGGCGTGCAGTTTCCAACCTGGATCAATGTACAACTCAATGATAGGTGATACTCCTATATCCGAGCAATGCTGTACCGCAGGAACGACTCTCGACATCTCGTTAAGATCGTGTGTAGACGCATAAAAAATGTTAAGGACACGGACAGAATCCACGCGAAAGAGGTCCAGAAGGGGCTTGGGAGGATTTAACTGTGAGAGCCCAGGTGGATTAACCCCTATTTACTAAAGACTTATTGCTCACGACGGATAGATCTAAAGCACTTCATGGGGCCGTAGCCACATTACAGTCACTTGACCTTGCCTATAATAAGGACGTTCAATGGCTTGTCCATGTTCGCTTCCTCTCAAATAGGCCTTGGGACCAGCTAGACATACACATCAGACGTACGCAATCACGCCAAGATACGCATGTTGGAATTATATCATGGGTCCCCGGACGAACCGGTTACTGAGCCTTACTAGGTCGCTATATGTCAACTCCTAAGGCAGTAATCTGGATATGGGTGTATCTACTCTGTACCATTAAAAGCGATGAGATCGATGAGCTCCCGAGCACTTGAAAGGTTTCGAGTACTGGTACAGGCGAGCTAGACCGATCACAACCAGTATGAATAATCGAATATAAGAGGCTGCGCCCAGATAGCCACGCTGGGCCATACTTGCACTGATAGAGTTTCTCCGGTAAACTGTGCCCCTCCCCGTCGAACACAACCCGAATTAAGTCGATGTCGCCTGCATTGTAAGGGAATCCGCCGGCTAAGAGCGGGACCTCTTGACTCTGTGAATACGAACTTCCGTTGCGATTACTAATAGCTCGCACAGCCTCTATACTACGTGAGAGCGTCCAGGCACAGTTTTCTAGGTCACTGTAATTTATTGCAATAGTGGTCCCTAGATTCTACGAGATCGTCCTTCATCCTTGTACTTGTGAGCTGAGCCCTGTACTCAGTCCCAGATCAAATAGGGACGGCTTAACCCCAATGGTAGGTACTCCCACAGAGCACAGGGTGTTCCGACCACGGCGTTGTGGCGAACCTGGTGACATGTACGGAAACTCGGGAAGACTTTTATCTACCTGACACGAGCTTAGATTTTGTAAGCGCAGGCCGTGCTGTAAAAGACCATGATCTCTGACATATAATGCCCCGTCACACTTCCGAGCTTACACAGTGGATTGTGGCGGGACTCTAGGAGATAAACTGGCGACCAAGGACTGCATTGGGTGCGTCAGCCAGCTGGCGATGACACAACTGATTGGTACCAACTTGGGTTTTCACTGAACAGGATGCGTGCCTTTGTATCTAAACGATAGCAGTGCAACAAACTGTGATGCTTGTCTATATTTCCCTAATACAAGGGACGTTGGACGGACCTACTAGGGTTGTTTTAGCCTCCTTTAGTAACGCGGCTATAGCAACGGTAATCATGGAATGACACCGGGTACGTTCGGTAAACAAACTTCGTTATCGATTTTCCAGATTATGTGCACAAGCGTAGGTTTAGCACATCAGATGTATGACAAAATGGAGTAGCCTCGGGCTGCTACAAATCGTGCCACTGCGCCGCGTACTCCGGCCATGCAGCAGTTACATGATTCTTCCAACCGAACAAGAGGAACTTGGAGAACACCATTCCCTTAAATTACAGTTACAGATGGTTTATAGGGTGCCCCTGTCTACTATAAGAATATTGACAGGCTTCAACTAGTTAATCATTTTACTCTTACCATGAATCGGACTCAGGTCGGGAAAACATCCTTCGGACCATCTTTAGCCATGTTGTTGAACCTTTAGTTCTCCTGTTAAGTCTTGGTCGTCCGTGGCTATGCAAGAATCCTAGGTGCGCCACGTATGGTACTGCTCTGTCCTGTCCCAAGTCGCACCACACGCCTACGAGCGTGGCTTGTGGGGATTGCATACAATTGTAGAAACTAAAGGACGATAACTTAATCTTCCTGTTTCTTTTCAGATAATCAAAACCACGGAAAAGTTAATTGCTGAGGTATTATGGCGTTTCGGATGCAGTTCGTGATAGGTTTTATGCGAGCGCTACGTCGAGTATTTCCTCGTGTATCCATATGACCTGCGATATAGGCGCAGCAAGACCCAATTCGACTTTTGTATCAGGAGCGGAATGTCACTTGCAATGATACTACCTGCCGGTGCGTACTTGGCCCGCGAAGTCCCGACCTGGGGGCCGATTCTAACGATGCGAGCTGGGGGGTGAGTTGCCGTTGACCACGACAGAGTTTTCTAGTCTGTGTCTCATTGGACGGTCAGTAGGGTACTGAGGATCGAGCCCGCAACCGTCTCAGGCGCTTAGCGGACTCAGGGGGCAGGCGGACGCAACAACGCTAAACCTGATAAGGTAGCGGGGCATGCTAAATTCTTACTAGGGACCTCGGTCCATAGGCGCCTGGAAAGCACTTGATGATAGGTTATTAGACTCTAACTAAGGTGAGTTCTGCGTTTATTGATAATGCGTTTTTTGAATTTTAAGAGACGCTGTACAGGCCTAACCTATTGAAAATAGGGATAATCGGAGTTGTGTAGTCTGTTGCTCATTCAACTACGGGTCTGCCCCCGCGTAAAGAACAGGATCTCAATTTCAGTATCATGAGATATGTATGGAGAGGGAGTGTATAACGAGTTCTGTCGCAAATCTATGAGCAATGACGAATTGTCACACCATCTTTCATCTTACCGGACATGCTTCCGCCGGCTTGATGAATGTAGCCCGAGGACCTTGAACTAGTTCTAACCGTTCCTGATGCTCCCTATGCCGCCGGAAAATGCATGCGTGCGCTCTGGCAGTTAACGGGTAATCCCGACTACGTCTTGCAATTTTTAAAGTTAGATCCACTGTCCAGCGATATAAACTCTGAGCTTCCTAGCTGCTAAAGTAGGAGTGCTCCCGACTTTACGCATTGACTGATAAAAAAACGCCGAACCTCTTAGGAACTCTAAGGTGCTCAGATAAGGGGATCCCTCGTACAACGCAGGAAAGTTATGAATTCCGGTCGTGGGGAGACCCCTACCCAAGGAAATGAGAACATCTGGCCCATATGTAAGACCAGACCGTTCCATGGTTCAGTAGTCAAAACCGCGGCGACTAATTAAAAAATTGGCCTTGTATACTGAAACCTTAACTATGCACAACACTTCCATGGTCACGTGAGTTTGGTAATTTTACTGGTCTTGAAGATTAAATATAAGTACATCGTCCCTTTATGGACGCGGAACGATTCGACGTGACGTACCGGCTTACAGCATGCCGGGACAATCGGGGTTAATAGATGAACGTTGGCCCTGCGGGAGAGGAACTAATCTTCACTCCGCGGCACATTCTGAACGTAGCTAGATCGGACTCAATCGTCCGATACGACGTTACGCTGGCAAATTAGAACATGATTTAAACGAGGACAAGTGCATTTTGCGTAATTGGACTTAAATATCTGTTGCCCGCATGGAAGATAGAGCTCCGGCAGTTCCAAGGACTTCCAGATAAAGGGAGCTACGATCTAGCAATGGCACCTTCGAAGAGCCTAGCTGATCAGGTAAACAGGGCAAGCAGCACGGGGTTGTTAAGCATTGATCCCTGACGCTTTTCTAGAGTCGCTCTGCCGCTATTCCTCTTCCTAGAGGCTTGTAGAGTGGTGGGTGGCTGCCACACCCGCTAAAGAGGAGTGTGACTGTACTGCCTTGCTCAACTGAGAGGGGGAATCATGGCCAGAAGAAGGACTTAGCGTCCGCCACCACGGGATTCTTGTGATAATGAAAGCGGTTTAAGTCAGGACCGCCATGTCCTTCCCGAACCCTCACCAATAGGGTCGATCACGAATCTTGAGTCTGGAGGCACGGTCCATGTCGGGACCTAGCGGGACCGGTTGGGTCTGGGAGGAAACATTGCGCGGAAGAACCAGCGCATAGAGAAGTAAGGCATGCACAATCTCCTGTGGGTTGTAACCATACACTTTATACGAAAGCGCTTATATTTCATTCTGTAACGGCGTTAAACTTATACGAGCCACTAAAGTGAGGACCTCGGATCCCTAAGAAAACTTTATGTGGGGGCGAGACGCTGAAAGTACTCGATGGGTATCAGAAGGGAAATTGTATGAGACCAATGTGTGACCCCACCTTATAAGCTCGTTTGAGATTGGATTGATGTGATATTAACAGTTATACCAGTTGCCTTGACAAACTCGGTCCCGCCGTAGACCGGGTACCGGGACAGGTGGGCTCCCACACCTATTGATGCCGAAATGTAGGCCTCAGTCCTGCCAGAACATGTCGCCGCTCTCAGTTCACGCATGGCAAAATGGGCACATGTACACGTCGCAGACTGGGCAAAGGACGGACTACAGCATTCGTGCTCACCATGATGATCAACAACTCAATGCTGAGGATCAAAGCCCTCGATCTTTTGGTGAGACACCTCACTAAAACTGAGAACAACAGGGCAACAGTCCAATTTGCGACCCGCCCCCATTTCCAAACGGCAAACTTTGGTTTAGCAATTGGAGACCGGTAAGTTAAGGAGCCGTGAGTTTGCCACCAGGGCCTGATCATTTGATGGGCACCATCACAGATCGCAAGATACGTATGAACAGTGTCACAAATGACTGATTAGGGGAAGTCTTACCACTTTCCATACGATGGTAAATTATCCATCTCATAACACAAGTTAGTTTATAAGAAGATGCTTATTTCGTGGTACGTATTGGCCGTAATATTCAGATCTACCTGATAGGTCCGTAGTAGACCTCACTGCTAAAGAAGGTTATCGGGGAAGGTACTGTGTTTTCTCCAACACTTACGAATTTTTGGAGGAGCGAGTAGCCGAGCCATTGTGTCCCTTAGCCACTGCGCACTACGCGGGACGAGATCGGGGCGCCGCCAAAAGTAAACCGCCTGAGTATTTTTTAGGGGATTCTTAACCATAGCGGCCAGCCCACCAATTCAGCCGACAAGTGTAGATTATCCCATAACCGCGATTCAATGAACTGAGCGATGGAGACTTTTATTAGCCCCACATGACGAGCCCTCACAGTGGTAGCTTCTCGTCTTAAGTTGCACTGAGGGATAGCGTGGCCAGGTAGCCATTTTCTTCGTTAATCGACAGATCTTCTCGGTCGGTAAAGCCCAAGTTGTAGCCGCCAGGGGCTGTACGAGGTTACAAACGAGCAGTCAAATGGACATCTTCGAACGAGTCCAGGACTAAGGATGAAGCCCGCAAATTTGGTACATTCCGCAGGTAGGTCTCTTCCAGACTGCATCAGGCGCATGCGTAACATATTGGTGTCCAACTAGCCCCCGGTTTTAAGATGGTCGAGAATGTTCGGCCCTCTGTTCTGACGCAAAACTAGGGCAGACGATGGTGTGGGCAGGACCATATTCGGGAATCTAATCGGCATATGTGTAAAGGATTCCAGGAGATCATGCTCTATTCCTCTCAGCGGGTTCTGCTTACCTTAGGACTTCGGCATTTTTTAGATGATCCTGGTTAAGATGCACCGTCGGAGGATAGTCCGCTCTATCCACCTCGGGAAATGAGGGTCTGCTTTTGGTGTTACGTCTGGTAGCGCAGCCTCAGTCGCGAAAAAAGCTTTGATTGGTGCTCTACCCTTGTAATCTCTGGGCGATTGTCAGAGTCTGTGTGAAGATTAGGGTTATGCCCTAGTCCCCACTCATCGCCTACCGTAATTGCATAGTCATGGTCTATGACTCTATATCAGGCCTTGCCTGCCCAGTTAACCTTAGTCCTCGGGGACAGTGTAAAATTACTAATACAGTCGGGACTAGTGCCTTGCGTGGAAGGTTGGAGTGGTTGCAGTAGCATGCTTTGGAACAGGAGCGGTAATAGCTTAGGAGAGTGTCCGGAAGGGGCGCTCAGCCCCGAACTTTTCGTTCAGTGGCCCAATCTTCTCGCAGGGATAATTCATGACTAGTCGGTGAGTGTAAGATCTAAGGCCATCATAAGTGCCAAGCAGACGGCGTCGTACTCAGACACACGACCTTCAGGAGGCTGCAACACCCACGCACGGACCATTTCCTCAAGAGACATCGGGATTCCGAGAAGTCTTCATTGTGGTAGGTTACCTCAAGTATTTTGACTCCTATATGTTGCCACGAGCGTGCTTGCCTGAGGCTAAACCTTCACACTGGTTACTTTTATGGCGCCAAGCACTAAAACGGAGACGTTAAGGCGCGTCGGTCTAGAAGGAATAGGATTTCTGCGAGATTACCGCCGCGTTTGGGCTCTAGTCAGCGCACCGTATCAATTGCGGACCATTACTGCATGATTATAAACCGTTTACTCAATACACCGATGACGGTTCAGAAGCTACAGGGTGTCACCCACCTCATCGACTAATGAAACCAAGATGCCGCACGTTATTAGTGTTCGAACAGGTAGAACCCGGCGTGTAGAAGTAATATACGCATGGTCGCTCAATTTGTAGCGTGCCGATCACCGCAAGTCCTTGACAGTGGGCAGCTACAGGCAGAAGGAAAATCTTTGCGGTTAGCATTGGAAAAGATTGACCGATCTAAGAACCCGGACCTGAGTGAATAGCGGCACACTCACCCCCAATGATTCCCAGGACTTCCGTTAATCTCAGTTTACCGCCAGGGGATTCTAGGCCGCAATCAGCAGCGCGTCACGGTACTCCTGCACTGGACTATTAACCCCGATGAGGTTGTCCAGACCTGGAGCGAATCATCTCAGGTAATAATACTACGTCTGCATTGGATGCTGTCCTTCGCGCAGACAGGGAAATAAGGAAACTAGATCCACGTCCTGTCAACGCGAGATGGTACTGTTCAAGCATGGTAGCATAAGCATTAATGTCTTAACTGGAACTTCGCGCATTCCGCTCAACATGAAAATAAAGTTGGGGAATAACATGACCGTAAGATCACTAAGGGCCGTTTTGATACTTAACAGGATTCTTCTGATGCGTGGCAGCTTGGACGTTTCCACTTGAGCTACGGGATCATAGAAGAACAAGCTTGGTGGATGGTGCTGTATAAAACCCGCCGCCATTACACGCACCAAGGATTCCAGGGTCTGACCTATCATAGGCGACCGGAAGCGGTTAGTCAGATTACATGCCCAGGCCAAGATTCTACTTTTGCCAGCGTTCTATCCCCCTTGACATACCCCGTAGAGGTGCCGATAGACAGTTTGTCCTGGCCACGATGGACCACGAGGTTCTGGGGACTAGCGGATAGAATTTGTCGTCGGCCTGCAGACAATTTAGAAGAGGGGACAAATGTGGCTGCCAGGTATATATTCGTATCATCTTTCGTCGACGATCTCCGAGAGCGAGGAGTGCATGATCAGTCTCTTTATCCGCCCTCAGGATACACTAATGTGAGTACAGGCTTGGAGCGACTCCTTATGCTAGAGCCCGACTGTACGCTCAAACCGGTCTTTCCAAGTGACGCAGCGTACGTAATTGCCTCTCCTGGACGCAGCCAGGCTATCGACAAAAGTGCGGGTGGTCATCGTCTCGACGATGACGCCCATTTATAGTCAAACTTGAACTAGATATCCATCCATAGAACAACCCAGCGTGGATGCTAGGACAACCGTGCCATGCCTAGTACCTGATCAGATAGAGTCTACCTCCATGTGGACATTTGGGTTGCGTCTTTCAGACTCGATTGGCGTTAGCATGGGAAGTCAGCGAAGGGCGGAGGCCGCCCGGATTCCGTGAAAAGAGACTCACTATCATCGATTGAAGATTGCTCTTGGCTGCGCGTCGCCAACGTAGCTAGTCGAAAGGGATTACACCCTTTTGACATTAACCTAGCTAACTTGTGTCTGAATGTTCGTGAAATAAACAGCAGTCATATTAAATTAGGTGCTTACCCTGTTTACCGGTCGGCTAATCCTCCGATTTATAGGACCTCGTGCCATCCGTCTAGAATGAGGTTCGGTGGGTCGTGACCTGCGCCAGCCTAGCCCTCAACCGTGGTTGTGCGTGAAAAGTCGCGTGGGATCGTTAGTCCAGCTGAGACTGGCGGAGCTCGTAGCTGCAGTTTCAGCGCGATCTGTAGCAGGGCTGATAAAGCCTGAGACGTCGCGCCTTCAAGTTTCGGTAAACCTGGCAGGGCTGACGAGTTATACCGATGTAAGGGGATTGCCGCTAGGCAGTCATTAGTTCAATCATGTGGACTAGGTAATAGGACACATGGAAATAATCGTGCGTTACCGTGACAACCCTACACCGGTGATAATGGCTGTCCTTATCGTCGCCCACGGCGGTCATTGTGAAACGGCAGGGCAGAGTCATGTCAAAGATAACCCAGTAAATCAAGGGCACTTAGTAGCGTGTAAAAATTGCAAGCACTGTTAATTCTGGCGTGAGCGGCGCAAAACAAATACGTAATCGGGTGTATGTGATTTTGGTGATGTCCGCATCTAATCTGAAAGCCAACAGATAAAAGAAGTGGATATCACCTTTTTGGTTAGCTTCGTTCGTGGTAACCTGACCTTCTCGAAATCCAACTTCAAGCATGGTTTATGATCGGGGCAGTTATTGACACCAACCTGGGTTTGGAAACGCAGAAACCAACATGTGTTCTGGGTGCTATGCTCCGTGAACCCTGGTGGCGGCCCTCGACTCGACGCAAAAGCCCACACTAGACCCCCTACCATCTCGGAGAAAAGTGGTGCATATGGCCTTACGGACAGTACGGAGCTATGCTCCATGGGTGCCAGTGCCGGAGGGGTATCCATAACAGCAGGTCCAGACCCTCCGACATGAGTAACTGGGAGACCAACTGACACCTTCTGAAATGTATGCAATGTCAGGATGACCAAAGGGCGCCGCAACTACAACTGGCAAATACGCGCCCTAAACGCGAGAGCTCAGTGTGTATTTATTAGCAATGCAGTCGTGCGAAGTCCAGTATGTATAGCGATTCCGCTCGGTAATCGTAGTCCAAATGCCCTCACAGCGACGTACAACAAGCCGCAGTTCGCCCTAACATAGGATGAGAAGTTGGCAGTAATTATGTTCCCATGGGAACGCAGTTAAATTAGACGTTCTTTAAGATTGACCAAATGGAAACAGTGATATCTGTACGGGTTGATAAAAACAATGCACTTGCTCTATATGATCGCAATATCAGGTAGAAATGAGGGTGGGCCTATTCGGAGCTAGTACGGGAGAAAACATGAAGATGCTTCATTAAATGCAGTGTCACTGGTCTGAGTACCCTTGGAAACCAGATGTTACTAAGCGTGGTATAATCTAGACCTTCTAGCTACCTGGCCATCTTTTTAGTGCCCCGTTTGCCGTTCGTGGTGGGGTACATAATTAAACGCTCAATCCAACGTTCTAGTAGCAAACGGGCTGTTAAGCAGTTGCTAATCGGTATTAGGAGATATCGAGATCTAATCACAAACATGTTACATAATTCTTTATACCCATGGACCCCTTAGCCTTGTTCTGCGAGCAAGCCTGCTTAGGCCCTACATTAATTGTGATAAGAAAATGAAACTCGTAGCCCCTGTACCGGGAACGTGCGTCCTCCATAGACCTTCCACCATACGGCCTACACTGACAAGCGTTCGTATCCCCTTTACGTCCGTTCGCGAAACAAGGCCAACGCTGGTAAAACGGACTTATCATGTTGCCGTCATTCTCGTCCAATGAGGTACCTTTCAAAGGACGGCAGAGCGAGACTCAACCGCTCCTGATGGCATTAAACCATTAATGTGAAGGGACGGATAGTTGCTGGCCGCAGACTTTCGCTGCCTATTGGCTAACAACATAATTTCCTTTACATTTTATATTCACTGGCAGTATGTATGTGCAGAGTACATCAACGGCGAACGAGACTTATTTCTTGAATTCCTGACTCGTCCTGTGAACCGGTCACTAGCAGATGCCGCAGCGGCGCAATGATTCAAACCACCAGCGCCCGTGCCAGTCAACGCGCTGATCATCGTCAAATCGTGAAGACTAAAAACGGTAATCAACGAAATATGTCACACTACATGGGGAGACTATTGACAACTTCATCGGGCCGGCTAAAGAAGAGTATAAGTCTCATCTGTAGTCATACGTAGGAATCGTGGAGAAGCAGTAGGGCCTACGGCGGACAGCGCTTATTCGCCTTCTTATCTTTACAGCAGCCTAAGTAAGTCCATATCCGTTATTCAGGGTCGGTCGGCAGAACGTCCCGCTGATTGCCAACGATTGAGGAAGTAGCGACACGGCGAGCTTCAAAGACAGGCAGCCGTCACATAAGCGAGCTCTATCAGCCCAGGCCTCGACGTCTCAACAAAGTACGGCTATGTATGGATAGAAGACCCCTTATGAGACTCACTGGCGGCCCAGGCGCAACTTGCTCGATGAATTGCCCAATTAATCCTTCCAGTTGGAAAGACATGGCGAAGCCACTATATTCATACGGGCCAGCGGATATCTCTTCTGGATTTAGTCGCAGCACGGTGCAGTCGGGCTGTGATCATCAATACATCAAGACCAGTGTATGTTCGCATAGTCCCTTCAAGATGGCCGCGTTAACTTCTAGACACTATGACTCCGCGCCGGACCCCAGGCTCAATGTACAATAGGACGTTCGAGGTACAACCTGTCCACAGGTTCAACGTCGAGCTTACTGAAGAGGAATTCCGAATGGAGGCGAGTTATAGTGCGTCAATAGCCAGGGGTCGAGCTGCGTACTTGTCATGAAATGAGTGAAATGAGTGTATTCCGTTACCGAGATCCGTACCTAGCGCTCATAGGTCTGAACCGCTGTAGTAATCTTCGAGTGGATCGAGCTGCTGTAGGATTATCACACGCGATACTTGAGGGAGCGGAATTGTTGATAGCAACAAAGGTCATGTCGGCAAGCTACTGCCGAATTAGTGCATTTTTAATAGTGGTACCTACGCGCTACATTGCTGGAAACCGCTCCCATGCGCCCAGTTCGTGTTTCCGAGGACTAGAAAGGTAATCAATCGTGCTAACAATGACCGCGATACTATGCGCTATCATGAGGTTTTAAAGAGGTGTGGATTCAATCTAGATTCACACTACCCACACTTACAGACAGGCAACAAGGGCCCTTGCTGTTGTTCGAAATTAACACCAAGCATCAGCGCCCAGAGGCTTCTAAATAAATACCGGCGGCAGACCACCACCAGTTGCCTGAGGGAAATTAACAACTCACTTATGTCCCATTTAAATCTATGGAGTCAACCGGGTGAGTTGAGGTACTCACTTCGAAAGCGTGCGATGCAAATACCAGGCACCCCACAAAAGATTTTCGTGCCAAGGTACACACGCCCAACGCATACCGCAACGCCTTCAAATGGCTGCCCGATGTCCCTCGATTATAATTCGTTGCGCAAATAATGTACTTGTCTGCTCGTGACACACAGCCGACGGCGGGGGCTAAGGGAGAAGCATGCTCGTCATTTTAGTAATACCCGGCCTATCCACTGCGGAGTAATAGCACCTTCTGATGGAGATCAGTAGAGTCTAATTCTCGTGACACATAACGCGATGATATTCCATATTCCCGTTGAGAGAGAATATCGCTCTGGAGAGGCTAATTCCTGCCGGAGCACTGTTGGCACTGAAAGGCGCCTATAGCATGACTGAATCGAATGCATAGTACGACCATCATCTACGGCCAAACTGGGAATAGGCAGCCATGTGGCTACAGATAGACGGACAATTGTGCTCCTCAATGTCTTTATAGTTGCACATAACTTTACTGATGTTTTCTCATAATCAACCCCAAAGGACATAATTTCGTCGTACATAAGTCTTGCAGCGGACCTTTGGCCCGCTGGGGTCAGTTCACCTGGTGAATGCCATTGCAGAGGGCGTTTGAACTTGCAGAGGTGCCTGGGGGCCTCCAGACAGATACTAAATAGCACCGTCGCACTTTGCTAGTCTCTTATAGGGGGATGTTGCAATCAGACGCGGTAATGGCCGTCTGAGATTGTCCGTTACGGTCTCAAACTCAAAGTGGTGTTTTTCCGTGAACCTCGAACATAGCTGAGGTAACATACACGCGTGCGCTAGTTGCTGTGCCCGTTTGAGGCTTACGCAATCGTGACCGTTGCTACTTCAGTATAGAACAGAATGGAGAATTGTCGTGCAGGACAAGTCCTTTAGGGCCGACGTGACGTGACCGCTTAGGAAATCGAGTGGGCTGGTCTTGATCGATCTGTGCATGGCTAGCGTGATTAAACCATGATTTTACAACGTAGTAGATTCTATCTCGAAGCTGACCACACGAACAATATACTCCTAGACACGCAGACTAACACTGTCCCCCGGAGGCAGGAGAAATCCCGGGCGTTTCGTTTTCACTGAGCCAGTTGGGTGTTCCGATCAATACATCGTGTAATTTGCCCAATGGGATTAGCCCCAGGCATTGCTGTAGCAAGGGTTATAGGACCGCCTAGACATCACTGTAAGTATTACGACCACCCTGAAACCCCATAATGCACATAATGGTCCTCGGGCTATAAAAACATCGCCAAGGTGTTCCACCCTGTACCAGGGAGTATCTATAACGGGTGACTAGGACCTGGCTTTGTTTTTTAGCTCTACGAACTACTAGGAACACTCCGGGTACACTCGCGACGGCCCTACATACCTTCTATTCGAGCATGGGCAATATAACGATGTGCGATCAGATCGCCTTCGGTCGAGGCTTTTACCCTGCGAAGGGAGCTTCGAGGTTCCTATCTGCTCCGTCTAGACTAGTCCAGACGATGTGATGCTATCCCTTTACTTAGAAGGCACGAGATAGACCTCGTGGAGGGTTGGTCCGCGTCCGGGTGCAGCACATCTCTTTCATAAACATAACGGGATGTAGGCTCATAAGGATCAAGGGCATCACACGAATTACTGATTAATTTGCAACGGTAAGGCAGCCTCCTATGCACACTGACGGGCGCCCCCCCCAAGGAAGGAGATCAGGTTAACTTAGATGCTCGGTCTACGGTCTTGGATGTGTCAACAAACTGATGATCAGATGATAACAAGAAAGTCCGCAGCGTTTGCCGACCTAGATGGCCTGAGTGGAAGTTGCGTACTTTTGATTTATTTGCCCTAAGTGGGGTAAGTCTTAACTTCTGTATTAGGCAATATATTCTGAATATAAACCGCTACTTCTTTTGTGCACGCTGATGCCGTTGGTTATGTTTGTGGCAGACCTGAGATACGAATAGCAACTTCACTATTTAGTACTTCGAGGCTGACGCTAAGCTACTCAGTACTTTATTCGTTACTGATAGGTCGATGAAGACTAACAATGCGGACAATGAATATCTGTGGTCCAATAAAGGGGGAAGAGTCTGAGGCTGTGATGCACTAATCTTTTACGATAGAATTTTAGCAAACGCGGAAGTCGCCCAACCGCGTATTTTTTTTATCCAAACAAGTAAATGTTATATGACATAGGGCGGAGCGTCCATGCCAAGTATTTAAGGGTCCAATGTTCGAGGATAGGGTCAGAACATTTGACTCCTTCATTGAGTGCCCACGCTCTGTATGACGCGCTTGATGACGCTACACACAAAGACGTAGGATCGTCCAGGTCAGCAGCCCTTGTCAGACTGTCCCGATCGACAACGTCTAAATTGGGCGAACGGACAGCGATTTGCTAAGTCCGGTTCACACAATTGTGACTACAATAAGGACTGGCTACGTTAGGACCTCCCGTTATCGACGCTCAGCTTTGTTTGTATGAGGAAAGAAAATTTCGTACGCTACGGAGATGGGCCTGCCGACTCTAACGTGGAACTGCAGGTAGTAGGGATACGGCGTGCATGAAAGCTAGGAAGCGGATGAATTCCACGGACGCGGTAGGCGCAGGACAAAGCGAACGGTGGGTACGACACGTTCCCAGAGTACACTTGCCGTAATGCCCTCTGACATGTCATGGTCGCTTGTTTAACTACTCAGCTGTGCACCACTTCTGGGAGGACTAATACCAATCGCTACATAGGAGAGAAGATTATACCTACCGCCTAACCGCCCAGAGAACAGGCTAAAGTCGGTGCCTCCGCTACTTAGGCGTGATTGGCTACTCGCTCCACATATATATAACGGTGGCATATGCGTCGACAATGAGCTCCTGTTCTGCGCGAAACTTAACACCATACGGCATTATTCGGGAATTTGTACCTGTTGTACTTGTGTGGTTGACGGTGGTCGATAGCGGTCCGACGCTTTTCACCGCCATCGGATTCATCATAAGGCACACAGGTGGGCGTCAATCCAGTAGACGACAACCATTTGTGATAACACGACTCGAACATCATCTAGTACCGCTACCCGCGAACGCCTCCTAAGGCCTCCTTGTCATTTCGCTAAGTGATCAGTCCACAAAGCGCTATACATGGCGCGAGCTTAATAATCGTTGATTACGTGTTAGACTTTCGACCTGTGAGAACGAATTCACATCCCCATCATATTTTCAACTTTAATATGCTGCTGCAGGAGGATCCGGATAGGAGCAGCAATGGGGTGACGTCAACTCAGAGCTGAGTTGGAAACTGACTACAGGTGTATGTTACACACAAGTGTGTCGCCTGATACCTGCACTAGAGGCCACCGGTACTTGAACTGCGTGATCTATAGATCCTCGCGTGGGCATCGGTTAGGCGTGAAGTTTTTAGCGGCGGCAGTGATCCTAAGTAAGCCCCACTCACATAAACCATAATTTGCGGAACCTCGGTCCCAAAACCCAGTACAGACAAAGAATATCCTCGATAAAGTCAAGTCGCTTCAGGTGTGTAATGAGGCAGGTGGAACCGCCCAAAGGGATTTCTGTCATTCCCATTTAATTGGAGGCCTAATCCGACGGCAACAATCTCGATCTGGATAATCCTTATGGTCGCTAGGTGGGCAATTTGCCCATAACTTCCGAAGGTTTACACGGGTCGGCCTGCTATGGATACACCAGAAACTTATGATGATGCAGTTTGCACGCCACCTCGGAGAGCCCTATGTAAACAAGTAACCTAGCCATAAAGAACTCAGCACTGAACGGTGGGTTTTACCAATACGATATATCGAGAACATGAAGACCTACAAGTGCTTAATTGTGGCCGCCAGCTTAAAGCACCTTGGTAGCGACTCGACAAGCACGAGCTTCAACGTTTACTTTACGTGAGCCAGTTCAAACCAAACATTCAGCGCAGTCTAGTCATGCTTTGTGGAGGTTTTGTCCCGTGTAGAGCCATAAAAAGAGAGCAAAAAAATATCCGGGACCGAATGCATGTGTAGAGTTAAGACAGACAGACCAGAAAAGCAATGTAATCGGAACGTAGACTAAGCAGTGTACGGGGCGACCTCTGCCGGCTAAAGTATTGCGATATGGACAAAATCCTCTCGTGGCCTCTCTCAATTCCTAGCCGCATAGTGCTGGCGAACTGCCTAGACAGAAGGCCAATAGAAATCTCACCCAAATGTGTGGATTCGGTTCAGCGATCACAGGCGGGATATAGTTGAACTGGTTGCACCTGTAGAGAGAGGCGTGAGTTCATATCTTACTAATTCATTAGGTAAAATCGAATACTTCGTATCGATATAGAATCAGCGTGCTCGTGTTTAATGTGACCCCTGTACCGCCCACGGGAGTACCTGCACAAAGCCAGTCTTGGTCAGACCATACTCAACTACCTTAACCGTGTACACAAGGTTCTGATTTCCGTCCTGACCTGCGTTCTTCACGCTGGAAACGCAAGCCAATGTGCCCAGAGATCACGGCTTTAGGTGTTGTATTTTAACCGACGAAGTTTTATTAGCTGTGGAACCCAAAACTTAGCTGTGAGTCATGACCCAGATATGCCCTACAGGAAACCGGCTATGCAGTTTATTGAGTCTCACCAAAACTATGGACGTCACAGAGGGGGATTCCATACCGGTTTGTATGAATTGCCGGAACTAGTAATTAAAACGTGATTAATGTGCTCTTTCGCAGGGCGGGTACGGGGGTTGCGGCGATTTAAGTGAGGACTCAGGTACGAACTTCTGTGCGTACTTCACTTAACGATTTGGTAACTTATTCTTATTTACCCGCTGTCATATTGCATTGCTTCCAATGCCTTGGCCTGCTTGAATGTTGACAAACAGAGGTACATGTCAGTTAGGTCGGAGTATCCCGCATCTTATTCCTAGATCGCTCCCGCATCCACTATCATGTCGTATCGACCCTGGGTACACTTCGATTATTATAAGGGCTAGCAATGCGCTCGCGGACCCCGAAAAAACCGAAACAAATGCATCTCAAGCCTGTTGTCAAGGATTAGGAACCTAGTGAACCCCAGACTCCGTATCCGTGTGCTAGCCACAAGAAAAGGTAGCACGCAACTTGACCATTTAAGACAATTACTCCACCATAGCCATATTATACACCCTTCAAGGGCACCCTGAATCTGAATGGAAAATTTTCTCTTCTGGGCGATTGTCCCGTGTTTACTTTGGAAGTGGGAGTGGTGCCTCGGCGAGCGACGCCCAAAATAATACACTAAGTAGTAAGCTTCTCCGTGGTAACCCTAAAAGTTCTTCAGTGCAATGTGGTTATCATTTTTAGCCGGATCGAAACTGATCGCAAGGTCGAGAGGCACACGATGCCGAGGATATCTCACCACTACGATGTCATCCCGTCGATTTCCAATCTACGCAGCGACACATTTGCCGATCCCATCGAAAAGACATAGATAATCCGGATAGCTTCCGGGTGCCCAGGTATAACCAATTGCCCGCAAGATTCATTTTAGGTCAGTGGCGGATGGATCAACCAAGACGTCATTAGTACACTAAACGTGGACTCAGAGAACTCAGCTAGCCTGATCCCACCTGATAATGGTACGGGGTTTGTTTGGTGCCTTTAGTCCCGACGAACGAAGTTCTTCTGACAAGGCGTCTGACATAATATTGGGTGATTACCGACCGTAGCCGAGGGCCTCTACTCATAACTAGTTAGTAGAGGCAAGTGACATGGGAAGCTGCATTGCCAGTGATCCGGCCATTCATGTTTAAGCGTTCTATGCACGGCGGGGGCAGCCCACACGTCGACTCGTCTAGGCCGCTAAAAACTGATCGTAGACGCTACGCATCCCTATAGGCTACACACCTTTATCCGTGACCACCCAATCGTGCGGGGGAGTGGGTGCCGTCATTTGCAGGTATACAGGAGTCAGGCAAATGTTGATGGTGTATGCACGATAGGTCGTATCCGGTCCAGCCGCAAGAAGTACTCGGTCTCCGGCGCTCCCCCAGAATGGTAAAGAGCAGCATGGCAAAAGCGTCGACGCGGGGGGCTAGTTAGTCGGGATCGGGAAACGAGCACCGTAGTAGGCGTTGGCAGTCCGAAGCACGAAGTGAGGGTGTCTGAGCACAGTTAGACGCGTTATTCAGGGGTCCGCCGTGTCATTCATAAGCAGACACCTTTAGGTGATTTAGAGAGTGAAGTAGATCGCTGGTTTACGACAGCGACGATTGGGGGCAACCCCAATGCCCGCGTTACTCGCTACTGTTAAGACAACCCTATGTCCAGTGCGTGTCTATTATACTCGTAGCATGAATCGAACAGTAAATAGCGCTACCAATATTTGGCATTTGACTACTCGGACCTTCATGGTCTCGGATGCGAGAATGCCAATTTTGTCACATCCCTCGGCCGGCTCTAGCCTCGAGCACCATTGTACAAGACCACTTCATAACCATGAGGAGACGTTTTAGTTGCCCGACCGGATGGAGGTGGAATGGGTTAGCTGCAGGGATCGTCCACTTTAAGGGACTTTTAAACTCGATATCGAACGCGGGCAATGGTTGCTGATACAGGTACAATCACGTTCCAGCGAAGATGCAACGCTCCGTTTGGGGCCAATTTATAATTCTTCCTAAACTGACTTAACGGGCCCGCGAACTTTGAGTGGTATACATGTGCTTAGGTGACAGGGGAAACAGTTGGGGGCCACCGACACGGAGATTGGACACGTCAGTAATGTTACAAGGTCATTGCAGCTTAGAAGCATGGCCGACGATATTGCGTTAAAGGCAAAACTGACTAGTACTTCACACGCTACGCTGTATTGGCTGAGGCGGCAGTGCGCCACAGTCTAGAAGCATGGGTACGGGATTAGTGGAGTAGAAGATGAATCCCTGCAGTCATGAAAGCTTAAAATCGAAATCTCATAGTCACCATGAGCGTTCGTGTCTGGGATCGAACCCACTACCTCCGGCGTACCAGGCGAGGTAGTTAACATCTCAAAATCGAACCCACGACCTCCTGCGTACTAAGGTGAGGTAGTCAATATCTCAACTTCGAACCCACGATCTCCTGCTTACACCAGGCGAGGTAGTCAACATCTCAACATCGAACCCACAAACTCCTGCGTACCAGGCGAAGTAGTTAACATATTAGCATCGAACCCACGACCTCCTGCGTACCAGGCGAGGTAGTCAACATATCAACATCGAACCCACGACCTCCTGCGCACCAGGCGAGGTAGTCAACATCTCAACATTGAACCCACGACCTCCTGCGCACCAGGCGAGGTAGTCAACTTTTCAACATCGGACCCACGACCTCCTGCGTACCAGGTGAGGTAGTTAACATCTCAACATCGTATCCACGACCTCCTGCATAGCAGGCGAGGTAGATAACGTCTCAACATGGAGAGAGAGCGAGACGGACACTCCGGAGATGGAGACTTCTCTCTAGAGGCAGAGTGAGAATTAGCAAGTCAGGATGAGGAACTGCACCCGGTTTGGTTATCACATGGTCACTTACCCACTCACCTACTCACTGACCTACTCACTGACCTACTCCCTCACTCAACAGCCTACCTCCTACCACATTCACCCAGCTACTCATTCATCCACTCACTAACCCACCCACCTACCTACCCACTCATTCACCCACCTACCGAATCACTAACCCACTCACTCACCCACCCACTAACTCACCCAATCACTTACTCACCCACCCACCAACTCAGCCACCCACTCACTCAGCCACCTACCCACTCACCCACTCACTCACCTACTCACCCACCCACCCACTCACCCACCCACCCACTCACCCACTCACTCAGCCACCTACCCACTCACGAACCCACTCATGCACCCACTCACCCACTCACCCACCAACTCGCCCACTCACCCACCTACCTACTTACTAACCCACTCAATCACCCACCTACCCACTCACCCACCCACTCACCTACTCAGCCACCCACTCACCCAACCACTCACCCTCTCACCCACTCACTCAACAAGCCACTCACTCACCTACCCACTCACTCAAAAAGCCACTCACTCACTCCCTCACCTACTCACTGACCTACTCACTCACTCACCGACACACTCACTAACCCACCCACTCACTCACTTACCTACTCGCTCACCTACCCACTCATTCACCTACTCACTCGCCTACTAACTCACTCACCCACTCGCTCATCCACTCACATACTCGATCACCTACTCACTCACCCACTCACTAACAAGCCACTTACTCACGTACTCACCTACCAACTCATTCACTCACCCACTCATCTACTCACTCACTCACCGACTTACACACTCACCCACTCACTTACCCAATCTCTCACCCACTCATTCGCTCACACACTCATTCACTCACCAACACACTCATACTCACTCACCCAAACACTCACCCACCCACTCATTCACTCACTCACCCACTCAGTCACTCACTCACCTACTCACACACACACACTCACTCACCTATTCACTCACTCACCTACCTAGTCACCCACTTACTCACCCACTCACATACTCACTCACTCACCTACTCACACACTCACCCAGTCACTCACCCACCCACCCATGCACCCACTCACTCGCTCGCTCACTCACCTCCTCACTCACTCACCTGCTCACTAACCTATTGACGCACACACTCACCTACTCACTCACCTACTCACTCACCTACTCACACACACACTCACCTACTCACTCACACACTCACATACTCACTCACCCACCTACCCACTCACTCATCCACTGCCTCACTCACCCACTCACTTACTCACTCACCTACTCACTCACCTACTCACTCAAGACAAAAAAACTAAACACCGACTTATCTCTCCCTTCTTTCTCCCTTATCTCTCCCTTATCTATCCCTTATCTCTCAATGATCTCTCCCTTATCTCTCCATTAACTCTCTCTTATGCCTGTCTCTCTCCCCCACAGCTTCCGAGAGCAGAGAGCCGGAGATGAAAGTTCACTCGAAGCGTCCGTCCAGAAAAGACTCCATCAAGTTTCTGAATGACTCCTCCGACTACGAAACTCTGAACAGTGGCTTGTGAGCGGGGAGAAAGCAGAGGAGGAGGTGATGGAGGAGTTGGAGATGAAATTGGTGGAGGTGGACGTGGTGGTAGTGGATTGGGAGTCTGCCCCAATAGCCCGCGATCACAAATCGCTCTTTAACTGCATCACAAAAGTAACCTGCAGCGTCACACCTATCGTCATCATTAGGGGACAGAACGGCGGTCCGATCTCCGACCCCCCCAGAAAGAGGTTTTGTCAGATTCTTTGGGTCTTTCGGTGAAGTCAGGTAGATGGGTTCAAGAGAAATAACAAAAACAACAACGACATGTCGATCGCAACGCAACCGCTCATCATCTTCCTGATCTTCCTGATGACGACCACTGGCTTTGCGATCGAAACGTCGTTTTGTTTCTCTTTTCCTTGATCTCATCTACCTGACTTTACCGAAAGACCCAAAGAATATGAATTCCTGCAGTCACGAAAGCTTTAAGCCAAACGTTTATATCAGATGTTGCTGAGCAATTCATCGGTTGCGTAACGCTGTGTGGAAGCGACCTGGTCTGTCGCTCCACACACAGCTTCGGGTCTTCTCGGAAAACAACTTAGAAACATTTAGGCTGGCCTGCCTACGATCCATCCTGGGTTTAACCAGGCTCTATTATGTGATGAGCTCACACATCCTTGATAGATTTGGAACAGTCCCATCAGTGAGCTCCTCCGGCAGGCAAAGCTGCGTTGGCTGGGCTATGTAGCCCGCATGCCCAGCCACCGCATGCCTAAACAGCTTTTGTTCGTTCGAATAAAGGGGGCTAAATATGCGGGGCACGGGCTAGAGAAGAGATGGAGTGACGTGGTACAGGAGGACGTGGTGCTGAGTGGACTTGCCGATGACTGGTACCAGCGGTGTTAAGATCGTCCTCTGTGGAGGAGGCTCGTGAAGGACGCTACTGGGCAGTTGGAGGCAGTCGTCCTCCAGCAACAACTGAGGGGGGAGGAGCGACGCTCACAACACGAGCGGAGCGCCGGGTGGCTAAAGCACAGCAAGTTGGCACAGTAAGGGGCACATGTGGTGCATCAGCCACTCATCTCGGTCATCTCAGTCAGTCGATCCCGTGGCACCTGCTGGGTCTGCCCCGTGACCTCCTGCCGCGGGCATTCGACACTTCACGTCGTAGCCTCAAGGTGCACGTGGCCTGGCACAAGCGTCGTGGTGACGTCACCCCCACTTAGTGGCGAACGGCGGTTGTTGTTGTTGTGGGTTTATGAATGCGTCGTTAAACCCGCCACCACCCGACATGTTCTATCAGTGAACGTTTTGCCACGTAAACGAAACGGGCGGCCAACTCGTTACTGGTGAAGTATTGGAAATGACGGCAGGAACTTCTTGACGGGTAACACACTTTTATTAAATCTTGACGTGTCACAATACAACGTGTGGTCTCCTTTCTTCTGACTATACACTCCACTTAACTCGTGTAGACTCTATACCTCTGGCTACACACACTTCACTTGACTCGTGTAGACCCTATGCCTCTGGCTACACACACTTCACGACTCGTGTAGACCCTATGCCTCTGGCTACACACAATGCACTTGACTCGTGTAGACCCTATGCCTATGGCTACACACAATGCATTCGCCTCTGGGTTACACAGAGTCCCGGTCCCGTTAGGACAGCGGGACTAGGTACCGCAGGGCCCTATCTCTTCATCCCCGTCTTCATTCTTCGCTGGTTACATACTGCCCTTACGCCTGTGTGCATCCCCTTTTATAGCCCCTGCTCACGGGAGACGGAGCTGATGCGGACGTCGACGTGAGCATCGCTCCTTAGTTAACCAATGACGACGCGCTATCTCTACGATCCGTTTTCCCCAGCGCGTGTTAACACTACTCAACCAATCACACCGCGCTGCCACCCGATCACTCCCTCTCAGCGCGTCACCGGCACACAGCCAATCAGCACCACGTAACCCACGACCCCGCGCTGACCCCTGATCCTCCACCGTCAGCGCGCGTCACCACATACACAGCCAATCACTACGCGCTGGCATACGATCCCTATCCCAGCGCGTATCACCACTACATCACCCCCTCCCACATAGCTTGCAGCCGGCCCGGCTGTTAACCAACAACACAACCAACGTCAACGCAATAAAAAAAAACCCCACCCCCAGTGTGCCCCGTAACGCAACAACAACAACACAACACAACACTTAAATAAGAAGCAATATACAGCCCGACGAACAACACAATAAAAGCGAACTCCAGAAAACGAACGCGCCAAGTGTCTCTGTGACTAAACGCAGTGACGAGGCGCTCCGGCTGCCTCGACTCCTCACGTGGTAGGTCATAAAAAGTAGCGCGACCTAGCGCGAGTCCGTCTGGCCGGTCCGTCGTATGGGACGGGACGCTGGCGACCGTCCGGTGGCTCCGGCAGCTCTAGACGGCGCGGATCGGGCCTGGAAGGACCGGCCCCGCCGCGCAGATCCGGCCGCCGGTGGTCGGCAGCTGTCAGTTCCGAGACACCTGGGAGCGGATCAGGCGGAGACATGTGAGGATCAGGCAAAGACATTTCCCCCTTAGGGTCGTCGGTCACGTCACATGCTCGGCCCTCACGACACAAGGGGAGGCCATATGGAGGCGAGAACGGTTTCAGTCGGGAGGGGTGGACGTACCAACGGCGTTTCCCCATTTTATCTGAACGCACTGGGGGCGTGCAACCCGCACGACCTCCACGGGTCCCCGCCATGGCTTCAACAATTTAGGCGACGTAGCCAAAGGTGCCTGAGGGCAATGCAGCCAGGCCCTGTCACCTGGTTCCCAGTTGTGCACGGACACCTTCCGTGCACGCAACCGCTCGTTTGCAATTTGGCGAGCCCGCGAATTAAGCCGTGCGGCCTCCCTTGCCTCTGTCAGCTTATGAATATTAAATTTAATATGCTCTGCCAATTTCGAATTAGTTCGTGGTGCGGGCAGGCCCAGCTGCGTTTCCATGGGCGGGTCGGCTTCCCGACCGTACATCAGATAGAACGGGGAAAATCCCGTAGCTGCATGGGGGACCCCAGGGACCTGCAGGTCCCAATCAACATGTGCCTCACACACCTGCTGGCACAGCATAGAAGTCAATGTCCTGTGGAGCCTCTCCACCATCCCGTCCGTCTGCGGGTGGTACGGGGAGGTACGCACCTTCTTAGTACCCAACAGGTCGCACACCTCTTGCAGTAATTTACTCGAAAAATTTTCCCTTGGTCGGTCAGCAAGCGTTCGGGAGCCCCCTTGTCCAGGACGTAGCCCTGGACAAAGGCGTCCGTCACAGCCGCCGCCGACTGGTTGGCGAGTGGCCACGCCATAGGCCACCGGGTAAAATATTCGACCCCCACCAACAGGTACTTATTACCCCTAGGCGTGACTGGAAAAGGCCCCAGAATATCGAGTGCAACGAGCTCGTTAGTGCGCGAGACCTGAATAGATTGCAGCGGTGGATTAGCTGCCACGGGCGGTGGTTTCCGTCTGGCGCACTCAACACAACCCTTCAGAATATTCACCACGTCACTCCCCATTCCCGGCCAATAATAGTCACGCTGAAGCAGGGCAAGCGTTTTGTTAACTCCCAAATGCAAGAGGCGTTCGTGTGCGGCCAAGACAACCTTCCCCCTCACAGCAGAAGGCACCACAATCGCGTGCCGCCGGGACAAACTGTCCCATCTCATTAACAGGCCTTGCTTAAGTACGTAGGAGCCAGTTCGTTCATGGTCACCTTCGGAACCCCCGTCCTGCGGCGCAATGCTAGCAGGGAGCTGTCCGCCATTTGGAGACGGCCCCACTCAATCAGCGACAGTGAGAGCAGCGAGTCCTGACCCCCTGGGGTAGCGGGAACATCCCCAATTGGTGTGCCCGCGGTCGCAACCAACGCCCCCATACCTTCCGTAACTGGCGGTTTACAGCGCGCCGATCCCGATAAGCACGCACATTTGTGACAAGGCAACAACCGCGACAGAGCATCGGCATTTGTGTGTCGCAACCCCTTACGGTATGTAGTCGTGAACTGATAGTCCTGGAGGACTTCCAACCACCGTGACAATTGGCCCGAGGGCTGGGCGACCCGCAATGAATACTGGAGCGCCGCGTGGTCCGTCCGGACCGTAAAGTGACGACCATAGAGATATGGTCTGAATTGTTGTACGAAAAAAACAATGGCAAGCAGCTCGCGACGGGTGACGCAGTAGCGCTGCTCTGCCGGCGACAACACCCTGCTACCATAGGCGACCACCCGTTCGACCCCCCAACGACTTGGGACAGCACCCCCCAATGCCCGTGTTGCTAGCATCCGTGTCTAGCAAGAAGGGACTCGCAAAGTCCGGATAGCGCAAGGGTGGGGCCCCCACCAAGGCGTCCCGGAGGGAGCAGAATGCAGCCTCCTCCTCCGGTCCCCATCGGAACTTCACTCCTTTCGCCGTTAGAGCGTGCAAGGGTTTTGCAATGGTGGCGAAGTGCTCAACGAATCGGCGATAATAAGAAGCAAAACCGATGAAACTGCGCACGTCCGAAACTGACGTGGGCGTCGGCCACGAACTGACACAGTCCGTCTTCGCAGGATCGGTAGAAATCCCCGAAGAGTCGACAATGTGACCCAAGTATCTAACGGATTTACGAAAAAGGTGGCATTTGGCCGGTTTAAACTTTAATTTAGCCGATCGCATTCGCAAGAACACCCCTCTCAATCGCTGGAGGTGTTCCTCAAACGTTTTACTGAAAACAATGACATCGTCAAGGTAAATCAGGCACGTATCCCATTGCAAGCCCGACAAAACCAACTCCATAAGGCGCTGAAACGTCGCAGGAGAGGAGTGAAGTCCCATGGGTAACCGGTTAAACTGAAACAGGCCCCCTGGAGTCCGAAATGCAGTCTTAGGCTTAGACTCTTCGTCGAGTGGCAACTGCCAGAATCCGGATAATAAATCAAGAGTCGAAAAGTATCGCGCAACCGGACAATGCATCGAGGGACTCGTCCATCCTGGGGAGCGGATACGCGTCGGCCACAGAGATCTTATTCAGGCGACGGAAATCGACGCAAAATCGCAAGGACCCGTCCTGCTTTTTAACGAGCACAATAGGTGCTCCCCAAGGACTGGAAGAAGGCGAAATAATGTCGGCTTCTAGCATATCGTTAACCGCCGACTGAACATGTTCCTTCTCAGCAGGACTCAGTCGGAAGGGATTTAGCCTGACCGGTGCCGCATCGCCCGTTTCAATGTGGTGGCGTAACAGGTCCGTGCACCCAATGTCATACTTATGTTTACTGAAGACATCCGAAAATTCAATCAGCAACCCGCGCAGCGCACCCAACTGTACCGCTGACAAATCGTCAGAGTCCGCGCACAGCGAATCAACCCATTCGAGGTCCTCCTTCGGTTTAACGTTTTGCGTGGGGCTCGGATCAGCCTGCGCAACCAGCCGCTCTTCCGCAGGGACCCGTGCCGCGTGAGCTAGCACGGTGCCCTGCTGAATGACGGCCGGCCGCGACCCAGCGTTTAAAACCATCACAAACGGATCCCTGTCAGCCCCAACCAAAGTGTGAGCCACCGACAAATCGAGACCTCCAACAGCCCTATTAGAAGGACCCAAAAGCATGCCTGTTCCGAGGCCTCCCTCACCCATGGTTTCCGCAACCGGAGGGGAATTAACATTTGTGAACCCGGGGGCACGTGCACGGTCTGTGTTGCTAACGCTTGTATCGTAGCGCACGCCGTCCGAATTTCAGTAGGGTTCGTCAAAAATGAAATACGGCGACCCGATGGTAGTTCAATGCAACGCTGATCAATGAGAATTTTGATGGGCATTTTTGCCAAAAAATCAGTGCCCAATAGACAAGGAACCGCCAGGGAGGACGAAACGAAAACGGGTCCCGACAATTTGATATCTCCAATGCAAATGGACGCCCTAATCTGACCGATAATGCCCAACGATCCCCCGTTAGCGGCGTAAAATGGCACATCCACCGGAAGAAGCGGACGACATTGTACAGGGAGAATGTTATAAATGAGGTCCGATATAATAGTCGCCGATGCCCCCGTGTCCACTAACACCCTGACCTCGACCCCATCAATAGATCCCGTAACGACGGATGAACCCGCTGAGGCAGCCACTATTCTGTGCCCCAACTCCGACCATTTAATGTCTCCCCGGTCCCGGCCGAACCCCCCTCGCCGAACCGAATCCCCGAACCCTAACCGGCTCTCCTCCGCCGCAACGCGACGGCCCATGCGTGTCGAGTATGCGGGCCGAGCATGTGAGGTGCCGCGACTTGCCGGGGTTTGTAGGGATGACTTGGGGCCTTGTTCGTCGTCCAGCCGAGGTCCCATGGCGCGCTGACGTGGGGCGCGGCAACCGGACGCCACGTGGCCCCGGAGGCCGCAGTTATAACACGTGATGAGAGTCGTCGGAGATCTCGGTTGCTCCAGCTTGCGGGCCGATCGCAGAGGCGAACGACCCCCCGACCTCCAGTCCCCCGGTCGTCCCGCGATGAACGCCTCCTCTCGTGGGCTGACGACTTGGGGTTCGGTGACTACCGGGCCCGGAGTTGAGGCCACGGCAGCGTTGCAGACGACCCCCTGTTTACGTTGAAGGACCTCGTGCGCTTGTATACTGTAGCGACCCGTAAGGAAGAAATATCGATCTCGTCGGCCGTGTTGATGGGGACCCCCAGGTCCTGCGCCAACTTGAGCAGTTGCTCCAAAACCATCGCATCTTGGCCCTCCTCGTCCATACGAGGGAACGCGGCGTCGGCGAGAGCCAGCAACGCCGTGCGATAGGCGAGCACGGTCTCCGTGTCCGCCTTCCGTCTTGCATAAAAATGATGGCGACACGCCGAGGGAGGACCGTAGACCTTGGCCATGAGAGCCAGCGCATCCTTGAGCGTGGAGCGGTCCGACCTGCGTGCGGACGTGAAGGCCGCGAGCGCGTTGTCGTCCAGCATGGCAGGCAGTGCCCGCAGTGCCGTAGCGTCGGACCAGGCGGACATCTCCTGATGCGCCAAAAACCTGCGCTGAAATTGGCCCCAGTCCCCGCCTTCCGCCTTGAAGGCTGACAATGTGGGAAGGCGCTGTTGAAAGATGAAGTCGTCCTCCGCCTCGTGGTTCCTCTCCGCCGCCCCGTCGGTGTGTAAGATGGCGGCCCCAGTGGCGGGTGTCTGATGGCGGTCCGCAGCGCGCGTTGGTGACGTAAGCGGGCGCGCTTGGAGAACCGCTGCCACGTGGTGGTGTCCGTTCCCGCCAAAAGTCGGCGCAGATGAAATGGCGGGAATCGCCAAGTCATTTTGGCGGGAATCTGCGGGGCGACCCTGTAGAATGTCCGCCGCCGTCCCCGCTCCTCCCGACGAGCTGATCTCCGCCAGGATGGACGCGGCGGCGAGCAGCAGCTCCGCCAGACGGGAGTGCGCCTCGCGGAGCACGGCATCGGTCCCCCGTCGCTCGTCCGGCGCCGTCGGCGGATCCTGCACGTGGGCAATTCTTCGTCCTCACCCCCGATGCCAGCTGGCCCGAGTCGTCAAGGTTGTCCCCGCGGTCAATCCCGTGGGTCCGACGGGTCTTCCTTGTATCCATGCTTGGAAGACCGTTTCACTTCTGACGCCAGTTGAAGTATTGGAAATGACGGCAGGAACTTCTTGACGGGTAACACACTTTTATTAAATCTTGACGTGTCACAATACAACGTGTGGTCTCTTTCTTCTGACTATACACTCCACTTAACTCGTGTAGACTCTATGCCTCTGGCTACACACATCACTTGACTCGTGTAGACCCTATGCCTCTGGCTACACACATCACGACTCGTGTAGACCCTATGCCTCTGGCTACACACAATGCATTGACTCGTGTAGACCCTATGCCTATGGCTACACACAATGCATTCGCCTCTGGGTTACACAGAGTCCCGGTCCCGTTAGGACAGCGGGACTAGGTACCGCAGGGCCCTATCTCTTCATCCCCGTCTTCATTCTTCGCTGGTTACATACTGCCTTTACGCCTGTGTGCATCCCCTTTTATAGCCCCTGCTCACGGGAGACGGAGCTGATGCGGACGTCGACGTGAGCATCGCTCCTTAGTTAACCAATGACGACGCGCTATCTCTACGATCCGTTTTCCCCAGCGCGTGTTAACACTACTCAACCAATCACACCGCGCTGCCACCCGATCACTCCCTCTCAGCGCGTCACCGGCACACAGCCAATCAGCACCACGTAACCCACGACCCCGCGCTGACCCCTGATCCTCCACCGTCAGCGCGCGTCACCACATACACAGCCAATCACTACGCGCTGGCACACGATCCCTACCCCAGCGCGTATCACCACTACATCACCCCCTCCCACATAGCTCGCAGCCGGCCCGGCTGCTAACCAACAACACAACCCAACGTCAACGCAATAAAAAAAACCCCACCCCCCAGTGTGCCCCGTAACGCAACAACAACAACACAACAGCAACACTTAAATAAGAAGCAATGTACAGCCCGACGAACAACACAATAAAAGCGAACTCCAGAAAACGAACGCGCCAAGTATCTCTGTGACTTAACGCAGTGACGAGGCGCTCCGGCTACAAGGGGTGAGCAGCGGGGGGGGGGGGTGGGGGCGTCCATTAGTTGCGTCGCCCGCTCTGTCAGAACATCGCCACGATGCGATACCACCGTCACGATTATTACGATTATTATGATATAGTAGTAGGTTTTTACCCTTCCAACTGGTACAAAACTGACACCTTTATACAAGGCATCATGTTTGCAATAACCGCAACACAAGCAGTCAAAATGCAAACAAAAAGAAACAACTCTGATAATGGTAATGATATGCATTGTCCTTGAAGTTGATTGACTTCTAGGACAGTGCATATCATTACCATTATCAGAGTTGTTTCTTTTTGTTTGCGGTTATTGCAAACATGATGCCTTGTATAAAGGTGTCAGTTTTGTACCAGTTTAAAGGGTAAAAACCTACTACTATATTTTGCCACTGGCAAAGGAGGTCTCATAGTGTATTATTATGATCCTAATAATATTAACGGGAACTTTCTTGCCAGTTACAAAATAAAACAATAGGGTATTTTCTAACCATTTCTGGAAATAAAACAGAAGGTTATGAGATGTTTAAAACACCAAACGGAATTCCTTTTTCAAGGAAATCCTCTCCGCATTAACCACACAAGCTTATTGTGCGGAACATGCTCGCCTCGAGCTATAATGTCCCCGACAGTGGCATGGTCCTTGTGCTGTTCGCATTTTGGCGTTCTCTAATCTAACACTGATAATTGTTTTTTTACCCTTTATCTGGCAACAAAACTGACACCTTTTTTTACGAGGAGTCATGTCTGCATAGACCACAATACCTGCAGTCATAATGCAAACAAAAAACATAACCCTGATAATGTATGCACTGTCCTTATGTTTTTTGTTTGCATTATGACCGCAGGTATTGTGGTCTATGCAAACATGACTCCTTGTAAAACAGGTGTCAGTTTTGTTGCCAGATTAAAGGGTAAAAAACCAATTATCATATTTTTTACTGGCAAATGAGGTACCAATGGTGTAGTCTAACACTGTTTGAGACTAGGCTCATAAGAAAGCTGTCTCTGGTGTGGACCAATCCGTTTCAAAGACAACGCCATCGATGTACTACCAGAGCATGGTGTTGTTTAATTCTTTGCATGTTCACCACAAAGTGCCGTGTGTGGTTAATGCTGGGAGGATTTCCTTGAGAAATGATTCTGTTTCATTCCCAGAAAGGGTTCAAACGTATTGATATAATTGTAGTGATGATGACGTCTTCATGGCACAAATCATTGTTGAGATGGAGGAGTTGTTGCTTCCTAGACGGAGAAATGGACACTTCCAGACGACGGACTTGACGCTTTGTCCAACTCTAAGGCTGTTTATTCTTGGCCTTTGCACCCCTCAATCGGTGAAAAAAAAATGAATCGCGTATACTCCAGAGTATACGAGGAATTTTTTTTTGCTATGGTCAGATGGCATGAATATAAATGCTGTGTGTGTCGTCAAGTCCTCCACCACCCGATACGGACAATTAGTGAATGTTTGCGCCAATCGTTACGAGCATCATCACTCTACACTGCACTATACACTGCCCTGTACTATACACTACACAATACACTGCACTATACAGGATGAGAGCCGCTGACTTAAAGGCACCGATGAGACAAAGCCATAGCCAAGAGACTTCCTCTGGCACTCGCCAATCATTTGTAACGCCACGGTGGCTAGGAGATGTTAACTACCTCGCCTGGTACACAGGATGCCATGGGTTCGATCCCAGACCCTCACATCCACGGTAGCTAGGAGATGTTGACTACCTCGCCTCGTATACAGGAGGTTGTGGGTTGGAATCCGACCCTGACGCCCCCGGTTGCTAGGAGATGTTAACTGCCTCGCCTGGTATGCTGGAGGTTGTGGGTTAAATCCCAGACCCGAACTCCAAATGTTGACAGCCTCGCCTGGTATACAGGAGGTTGTGGGTTCGATCCCGGACCCTGACGCCAACAGTGGCTAGGAGATGTTGACTACCTCGCCTGGTACGCAGGAGGTCGTGGGTTCGATCCTTGATCCTGACGCCCACAGTGGCTAGGAGATGTTGACGACCTCGCCTGGTATGCAGGATGCCATGGGTTTGATCCCAGACCCTCGCATCCACGGTGGCTAGGAGATGTTGACTACCTCGCCTGGTACATAGGAGGTTGTGGGTTCGATCCCGGACCCTGACGCCAACAGTGGCTAGGAGATGTTGACTACCTCGCCTGGTACACAGGATGCCATGGGTTCGATCCCAGACCCTCGCATCCACGGTGGCTAGGAGATGTTGACTACCTCGCCTGGTACGCACGAGGTCGTGGGTTCGATCCTGGACCATGACGTGCGGTAGTTGACGTAGCATGCCGTGGCTGGGTGGATGTTTTTTTTATAACTTTTAACGAGCGACCGATCATCGCCGATTGAATCGCCGCACTTCCGTCGAACGTCTCGTGTCTGGCGTCGCGCGGGAGATTCGAATCTGGGACCCCGCCAATTGTCACCCCTCCTTCAACCCCACGGGAGAGTGAGCACGCGTGTGTGTGTACATGCGTGTGTGTTGGTACAGTAGGGGGCACAGGTGGTGCATCAGCCAGTCATCTCGGTCATCTCGGTCAGTCGACCCGTGGCACCTGCTGGGTCTGCCCCGTGACCTCCTGTCAGCGGGCGTTCGACACTTCACGTGGCCTCAAGGTGCACATGGCCTGGCACAAGCGTCGTGGTGACGTCACCGCCACTTAGTGGCGAATGGCGGTTGTTGTTGTTGTTGTGTATGTACACCTGTGTGCATGTAAATCGGTGGGGAGCGGTGGTGCAGCGGTTAGCGTTTCGCTGCGTGACCCAGGTTCGATGCCCATGTTGTAAACATAGCCACTGGGGAGACAAAGGTGGCCGGGCGTGGTGGCGCTGGCCACCCGCCCCCTCGTGTGCCATGCCGGCCTTCATAGCTGCTGCTCGCTAAGAGCACTTGCCCCTACAGTCTGTTAGAGGCTACACGGGGGAATCTTTGTGTCTTTGCCTTTTGTGAATCGGTTATGATTTTGTGGTTTTAAATTAATGGCAATAAATTATGGTGAGGAGATTCGTGCAAGGATCCGTGATCCTCCATCCTTCCATCCGTCCGTGCGTCCTCGTCCGAGATCTTTGGAGCCGGGGAATGGTTTTATGGATTAGGATCATCATCATCGTCGTCGTCATCATCATCACACTCCGTGTGTGTGTCTGTCTGTCTGTGTCTGTCTGTCTGTGTGTCTGTCTGGGTGTCTGTCTGTATGTCTGTCTGTGTGTCTGTCTGTGAGTGGCTGGCTGAGGGGCCGTCCGTTGAGGAAGTACTGAAGGCGATCCAGAGTCTGAGACTAGGAAAGGCACCGGGCAGAGATGATCTCCCAAGCGAAATGCTGAGGGAGGGTGGCGTTTGTGCACAGACTGTCCTACATGACATTATAACAACAGTCTGGGCCACTGGACAGACTGTAACAACTACAGGGGGATCTCACTCTTCAGTGTGCCGGGAAAGGTCCTGGCAAATATTATTCAACATCGCCTTGCTAGGCACGCTGAGGAGAGGCTTGCGGAGCCCCAATGCGGTTTCAGGAAAGGGCGGTCCTGCACAGATGCCTATTTTCTGTCTGTCTGCTACAGCAGCGGTGTAGGGAATTCTAACAAGACCTACATCTCTGCTTCATTGACATGGTCAAGGCCTATGATACCATCAGTAGGCCTGGGCTCTGGGTTGTTCTTCGTTCTTTCGGAGTCTCTGACCCTCTGCTTATGCTCATTAAGGACCTTCATGATGGTGAGCGGGCCCGGGTAAAACTACGTGGCGGGGAGTCAGAGCCATTTCCTGTACACCTTGGGGTGCGACCGGGATATCCACTGGCTCCAACATTATTTAACATCTATTTCGACCACGTAGTTCGTGAGGCCTTCAGTAGCTGTACTGGAGACATTTCCATCTGGTACAGATACAATGGGAGGCTGATCGATGCCTGGGTGCGGTCAAGGGATGGCTCCCTATTGGCAGAGGCGTAGCTAGGATATTTTGCGCCCGGGGACGAACTATAAAATTGGCGCCCCCCCCCCCCCCCGTTTAATCACATTTTCCTATTACATCGAATAAGGAATAACAATTTAAATTTTAATGAAACATTGTATTTAAAGAAGCAAATTTATAGAAATTAAATTACATGGCTCACTCAGTCACTGTCGTAGACTGGTTTACATAGTATACAAAATAAATTTTTTTCTTGATTTCACTGTCGCAAACTGGTCAATCACGTAATCAAAATCAGTTTTTTCCAATGTTTCTCTTTCAACGCTAAGAAGAGCAAGATCGCTGAGACGATCTTGTCCCATTGAAGCAGGCAAATGCGACAAAATAAGTTTCAATTTGCTGAACGACCGCTCACAGCTTGCAATTGAAACTGCTTCTGCAGTGAAATTCGCAAATTCGGAAATATGTTGTCTCCATAAAACACAATAAAACCAAGAAGATCCAAAGGAGTTTCTGGTAGAACTTCATCCCGGTTACTGAGCAGCATTTCGCAATCTCCAATTTCTGTGAAAAGTTCTTGGCCATTGATGTCGGTGTCATAGAAATTTCTAAAATCTGTGCAATTTCGACGAATTCAATAACATCTGTGTCAGATAGAAAAGTTTTGACGTCCAGCAGAAATCCAAATTTTGTGTTCAGGTCTTTTAGTCGTAAAAACCGTGTTGACAACTCCTGTTGAAGTCGATAAAATATACTCTTCATAACGTGCACAATTTCTTCTTCTGCTGAAAGTCCTGCATCTCTTGCCAGTTCTCCTGGCATCTTCCGACGTCGCCTAATTCTTCTGTCCACATCGATCCCTCAGGCTGTGCATCTTGTTTCGGCGTTTTCTACAGCAACTTGGCTCAAATCATCACGAAGATTGACAAATTCATTCTCCAAAGATTCAAGATCAGTTGCTCCGTCCTTGAAATTAATAGTAGGATCCTGTAAGCGCTTCTGAACACGATCAATTTTTCCAAGAATGACATTCCAGAAATGTAATAAAACTATGACGTTAAAATTTAATACGCATGCCTGTAACTGTTCTGCATCACTTCTGGTTTCAGGCGTCATAGTTACGTCCTCCGATAATTTGTCTAGCAGCCCTACTAGTTCATCCAGTCCTTCATAGATAGATTTAACAACTTCTGATCGTGCACTCCAGTGTGTTTCAGGCCGTCGTAGTTTCCGCCACCAAAAAACAGGCCAGTGACTAAGGCTGAAAGACTGCGCCTGTCTGTTGTTTGGGACGTTCTTCCATGTAAGTTCTTAATAGGTGCACGTACCAAAATGTAATTACATGACATGTAGGCTGTGTGTGGCGAGATATATAAACTTTTAGGTTGAGGTGTAGATTTGTGCAGTAGTTTCAGGCTGCCGCGCCCGCCAGAATAAGTTATAATGTGACGTTGTAAGCCTCATTTTGGCGCCCCTTTACCTTGGCGCCCAGGGACATATGTACCCCCCTGCCCCCCCCCCTAGCTACGCCTCTGACTGGTGATGACCGTTAACGAGAATTGAACTCCTTCAGACGCTGTTGCCCTGACAGACCTGGTATTCACCTGAGGACGGCTGCTTGCGTTGTGGCCGAAATGTCGTGAGAAATATTTTATTATGTTTTATTTTAATTATTTTATTATTTCCCTTCTACGTGACTTTACCGAAAAAACCAAGAAGATGAATCCATGCAGTCATGAAACCTTTAAATCGAAATTTTATTGAACTCCGATCGCCAGGTTCATAGCACATTGCACTAACCGCTACACTACCGCTCTAAACATACACACAGACACAAAACTATGACAAATATTCCTCGTATAGCCTTAATAGCCTGCTGGGGCAAATGCTGTTGGCGAGTACCTATGAAGGCCAGCACAACACGCGAGGGGGTAGGTGGCCAGCACCATGTTTACACACCGCACCAGATACTAATTTGAGTCTGCGTTGACCTAGGGGAGCCAAGGACCGGTTCAGATAATCCTCAATCGTGTTGGCAATAAGCTGCAATCAACCTGTGGTCGTCGGGTTCATAGCACAGAGCACTAATCACAACATGACCACTCATTTGTCAACACACAACTACCACCATTTGCCACTAAGTGGCGGTGACGTCACCAGCGCAATCGTGCAGGCCATGTGCACTTTAAAGCTACGTGAAGCAATACGTATGTACAGACACATTCTTACCTCGTTCACTGATTCGTTACATCATTCAATCGTTCCTTCCAGCACTTCCCACTTGCCTTCTGATGCTTTCCTAATATTCCTGCAGGGTCAGCCATTAGCAGGGAACGTCGTTGCTAGGGACACCGTCGCTAAGGCTGCCCGTTGGTTCTATCGGCACCGTTGCTAGGGACGCCGTCGCTAGGGACGCCGTCGCTAAGGCTGCCCGTTGGTTCTATCGGCACCGTTGCTAGGGACGCCGTCGCTAGGGACGCCGTCGCTAAGGCTGCCCGTTGGTTCTAACGGCACCGTCGCTAGGGACGCCGTTGCTAGGGACGCCATCGCTAAGGCTGCCCGTTGGTTCTATCAGCACCGTTGCTAGGGACGCCGTCGCTAATGGCACCATTGCTAATGGTGTGGTTTGGAGTGTGGTGAGTGGGAAGGTGTACACGCGTGGAGTAGTCGTGATGTAGTGGTACAACTTGTTGCTGTAGTGGTGTAGAGCTGTGGTATTGTGTTGTGGTGCAGTGGTGGAGTGGTGTGGTGTGGTACCTAGTTGGAGTGTAGTGTGTGGGGTAGTGCAGTGGTGTGTGGTGGAGCTGTTTCGTTTTTAAGTTTTAATTGAGGGTGTAGTCTCAAACATAGACAGACAGAACGGAGACAGAGAGAGAGAGACAGACAGAGATACACTCCTCTGACTACTGAAACACATAAACACCGTCACGTGCACACAGTGACACACATGTTATGATAACAATCTCAGTCACGCCATGTAGGCTACGGGCCCAGTCTAAAACGTCACCAATATTTTCAGTTACAATAATCAATTCTGTAAATTATGAAAAAAACAATCATAACCAAATAATAGTGTAGGCTGAAAACAACACGTATTATTTCATTTAAAAGCACATGGCCATGTGTGGATATGCAAAAAAACCCATCAACATTTCCTAAATACCTGCATTGTGGTCGTCTTGCCTGAGGTACTTCTCAACCCAACTTTGAGTAAACTTCTAGATTTGAAGCTTTCGTGACTGCAAGGATTCATACTCTTAGTTTTTTCGGTAAAGTCACGTAGGTAAAAAATGAAATTAAAATTAATAAAAATAAAATAATAAAAATCACGACGTTTCGGAGGCAACACAAGTCTCCGTCATCAGGTGGGACCGTCATAGCCAGATTTGCTGTATCAAGTGGACCGTCACAGCCAGATTTGCTGTATCACTTGATCACTTGATACAGCAAATCTGGCTGTGACGGTCCCACCTGATGACGGAGACTTGTGTTGCCTCCGAAACGTCGTGATTTTTATTATTTTATTGTATTAATTTTAATTTCATTTTTTACCTACGTGACTTTACCGAAAAAACTAAGAGTTTGAGTAAACTGGCAGAGACAGCAGCAGTGACAGACAAACTATGGACTGGTTCCGACCTAATTCACGACAGAGGTCTCAACGCACAAGCAAAGTGACTTTCACTTCTCTTTCAGATCACCACCCTCTACTGAGCAGTCACGATGGGTCTGACCACAGTCCTTAATTGCTACCTGTTGTCTACCAACTTTTATACCAATTTGTCTGTCAATAATCCTTCACCAATCTCCTCTGTTCTACATCTTGCTGCACTTATTCAGTCAAGCACGCTGTCGGTGCCTCTATATCTCAATTACACTGGTCAACAAAAAAATAAATTCCGGCCTGGACTTTTGCAGCTGTTTTCGACTAATTTCAGGGTGCTGATTTCAAATCTGATCTCGGATTTGCTCTATCATATCTCATTTTTATGCTATCGGCATACCCCATTTTCATTGATTTTACCCGAAATTAACTCTTGTCACTTATGATTGCACGTTGTTGCGAGTCAGTGACTGCTTTAGTGTTAAAATATTGTGCTGTATTTTTAGGATAGTGTGTTTATAATATCATTTTATGTAGATATCCACATTTATTTAATATTTTTCTTCTGCAGGGCGTGATCTAACAATGGCTACAACATCCGAAAGAAGGAAATGCAGTAATGACCCAGATATCTTCTGCTACATCTGTGGCAGCTTCACTTTGCAGGATCAAAGGCGCAACATCAATACCTTTGTCAAGAAGGTTTATCTTGCCTACTTTAAAGTACGACTTGGAGACCAAGACAAAACATGGGCTCCTCACAAAGTGTGTAAAACCTGTGTTAAAACTTTGCGATCATGGTCTCAAGGAAAGAATGCTAAGCTGAAGTATGGTCTGCCAATGGTTTGGAGAGAACTGCTACTTCTGTCTTGTCAATGTAAAAGGTTTCAATAAGAAAAACAAACAACACTTACAATACCCAGATATCCCATCTGCCAGATGACCAGTTGAGCACTGTGAGGAAATACCTGTGCCTGTATTTACTGAGCTACCGGATATTGATGTCGAATCCCTCAGTTTACCTGCTTCTACAGATGATGATGATGATGCTCAGACCGAATATATGCCATCTGATGCAGATTGTGATAAAATGTCTCTGTTTAGTCAGCCTGAATTGAATGATCTTGTAAGAGATTTGTATTTGCCAAAGCACTCTGCTGAATTGTTGGCTTCCAGGCTGCAAGAGAAAGGACTACTCAGACCTGGCACTAGTGTCTCCTTTTATCGTAACAGAGAAGCAGCACTGCGAGCTTCGTTGCGTAGCGCTCCCCACAGACACACACACGCACACAACAACAACAACAACCGCCATTCGCCACTAAGTGGCGGTGACGTCACCACGACGCTTGTGCCAGGCCATGTGCACCTTGAGGCCACGTGAAGTGTCGAACGCCCGCTGGCAGGAGGTCACGGGGCAGACCCAGGTGCCACGGATCGACTGTTTGAGATGACCGAGATGACTGGCTGATGCACCACCTGTGCCCCCTACTGTACGAACTTTCTGTGCTTTAGCCACCCGGCGCTCCGTTCGTTGTTGTGAGCGTCGCTCCTCTGCCCTCCGTTGTTTTGGAGGGCGACTGCCTCCAACTGCCCAGTAGCGTCCTTCACGAGCCTCCTCCACAGAGGCCGATCTTGACACCGCTGTTACCAGTCATCGGCAAGTCCACTCAGCTCCACGTTCTCCTGTATCACATCACTCCATCTCTTCTCTAGCCCATGCCGCGCCCATTTAGCCCCCTCGATCTGGCTGAACAAAAGCTTTTTAGGCATTCGGTGGCTGGAATGCGGGCTACATGACCCAGCCAACGCAGCCTTGCCTGCCGGAGGAGCTCACCGATGGGAATTTGCTCAGATATTTAAAGGATTTGTGAGCTCCTCACACAATCCAGCCTGGTTAAACCCAGGATGGATCGTAGACAGGCCAGCCTAAATGTTTCCAACCGGCGAAGATGCTCCATTAGGGGGGTCTACGTTTCGCAAGCGTAGAGAAGGGAGTAAATGACTGTGGCCGAGAAGACCTGAAGCTTCGTGCGGAGCGACAGACCAGGTAGCTTCCACACAGCATTACACAACCGATAAAAAAGATATTGCCGCTCGACTGGTTCGGAGTGAGACCTCTGCTGTTAAACTGGAGCCGGTCATAAGCACACTGCCCAGGTATGGGAAACTCTCTACTCTCTCCACTACTGCCCCATCACCGATTGGGAGTTGTGGGGGTGGAGTGTCCGATGGTACAAAATACCTAGGCAGGTGCTTAGTTTTGGTGGGGCTGATGGTGTAATAACACGCTGGAAACGGCTTGTAGAATCGGTCCTTTTATTTCACTTCTTTCCAGTTCACAAACACTCCCCGTTGCTGGCAGGCAACGGGAAGCGGGCAGACAGCCACCAGAGACACACCACCACGTGGCACCCGGAGCGCCACTCGCGCGTGGCCTCTCTCTCTCTTTGTTCCGTGTCTGACCCCGTGTCTCTCCTCCCTCCCTTCTTTAATGCCTGGGTCACGTGGTACACTCCAGCCAATCTCAATAGCCTGCGCCGAATGTTCCAGATCCCCCATCAACTCCCGGGACCACGCCCCCGACTTGTCTTCCCATTGGCTGAGGCCAAGACCAACGAAACCAATCACCTAGCTGACATCTCGTGATCACGCCGGGGCCATGCTCCCAGGCTCTCCCCCATTGGCTGTAAAGCGGAACCGGCAAAGCTGATCACCACGTGAATCTGACATAGGCTCTTATTACAATGGTAAGGCCCCACCTCTTAGTAGCAAGCTCAAGTCTCAGCAGCAGCGCCTCCAACTCCTCCTCTGAATGAGCAGCTATTACCAAATCATTGGCATACATAACGTGGTTGACCAATAGGGAGCCGTCCCTTGATCGTACCCAGGCATCGATCAGCCTCCCATTAAATCTGTACCAAATGGAAATTCTCCCGGTACAGCTATTGAAGGCTTCACGAACTACGTGGTCAAAATAGATATAAAATAATGTGGGAGCCAGAGGACATCCCTGTCGCACACCAAGGTGTACACACACACACACTGACACACACACACTGACATGCGCACACAGACACACACGTGCGCAAGAGTGCAACGCACGTGACCTGGCACACGAGCTTGCTGCTACTGCCGCTTGCTGGTGTCTTCTGTCACCTCCAGCAAATCCGAGCGGTCTCCTCCCGCAACGGCGGATTCGAGGCCGCTAGCCTGCTGGTGACGCGCATCCTGGAGAAGCACGCGGGCATCTCAGTGCCCGTGTGGGAGGCGCTGTGGCAGACCCGCGACACCTACAAGCAGCTCCGCGGCCTCCTGAGTGACGTCTTCCCCGACAGGGATTCTTGAAATCGGCACACCACCACCGCGGAGAGACGGAGGCCTCTCAGGAGCGTTTGGGCACCCATCCATGCTTTGAAAGGAAAAAAAGGGCACATAAAGCAAAGCATTGGAAGAAAAAATATAGGAAATGATGAACGAAGCAAAGTGCCGACTACACCGAGCATCTTCTTGTTTCCTCTAATCGTAAACAAAAAGGACACGTGTTCTCGAAGATACTCAGGGCCCATCCATAAATGACGTCACACACCTAGGGAAGGAGGGGGGGGTCAGACATTTGTGACGATGTGTGACGAGAGGGGGAGGGGGGTCAAAAATCTGGCAAAATTGCGTGACGTGATTTATGGACGGCCCCTTACTTGGCTCGGGCCTAAATCCGTACTCTGTCTGCGTTGCACACAAACACACACACACTATTAACCTGACGTCGAAAGCACGATTGGGAGGGCCAACTCAATGGTCACGCTCCACTCGTGCCCTCATTTTGTGACCAACAGTGGCAAAAACAGGAACAGACGAAAGCCTAAAAGTACACCGCCAATTCACTGCAAAGAGCCCAGCGTGTGAACGTGTGTAGTGACCACGATTCGGAGTTTCTATGAGGCACCTTCTTTATTCACCACGACTTCCACGGCCGTCGTCCACACCACACTCCTCACGGTAGCTCAGCCTCGCCCGTACACAGCCCTGGCCGTCTAACACCCACGGCGCCGACTCCGAGATGGCAACTGCTTCTCCTTCGTAGCGCTACGTCCAGCGGAGACGTTTGGCGATGATGGAGACGAGATGACAGCGACGACGAGACGGGTCCACACCAGGAACCGGAAGCCTCAAGCTCCCCACTCTCGGCTCCTTTTACGCTACTGGGCACGGTCCTGACCCCACCCTGACCCCGCCCTGACACCGCGCTGACCCCGCCTCCCTTCTCGAACCCCGCTAGCAGGTTCCAGGCACTTCCGCCCTGCCAACTCACAGCCGTGCTGCTCACGCCCTCACCGGCGTGTGCCGTCTGTCTACCGCAGTTGCCGCTGCTGTCCACCGGGCGGCGCTATCACACGACATTTCTATACAGGGTGGTGAAAAAAGAAATTAACACTTCTGATAATTCGCAACAACGACACGAGAAATGTACCTCCGGGCTGTGGAGACGACCTGCAGAAGATCGCAGGCGCGCGTCGACAATGATGGCGAACAAGTGGAGACTCTGTGACTTCTTGAATCTATTGACACCACATTTGTAATCATGTTAGAGTCTATATTATCCGTTCTTTTTCCGTAAAAAACGACAGTCCCATGTAACTGTTAACACTTTTATTAAGCACCCTGTGTGTGTATGTGTGTGTGTATATATGCGTGTGTGTGTTGGTCTCTCTTTAAGAAGGGGGACCGCACAGACTGTAACAACTACAGGGGCATCTCACACCTCAGTGTGCCGGGAAAGGTCCTGGCAAGGATTATACTGGTCAACACACTTTTTCTGGCATAGGGTATTCCAATGATTTTAAAGTAATTTTGGGGTGCTGATTCCAAATCTGGCATCAGTTTTTGTCTATCACATCAGGTTTTTGAGATATCAAATATTGCATTTTCAATAAAAACAGCAAATTTATGCTCATATACGAATAGCTTAACAGACATCCATACAAAAATAAGATAAGATACAATATACAATAATAATGAAACAAACATTTAACGAGCCGTAGCACAAAGTTGTGAGAGTAACTGCATATCAATGTGAGTGAATGCATATTACCATGTAAGAATTGAATTGTGAAGATAAGAAAAATATGTACAAAAAGTCATTCACAATAGTGATGTTACATCTGCATTAACGAACTCTATTTTGACGATCTCCGATGTACAGCTTGTGGAATATCTCTCATCGAGGACCAGCAGTAATCTGCCATTATGTTTGAGTCCCATCGGCCTTGGTAACGTTCTCCATAACTTTAATGTCTTGATCAAAGCGTTCACCTTGCTCTTCGCTCACGTGACCCATGTTCTCTGGAAACTGGGCCAAGTGACTATGTAAGTAGTGAACCTTGATGCTCATTCTACATCCAAGTGCTTGGAAACTCAAGAGCAGCTCCTCCACAATCTCTCAATAGTTGTCCACTTTCCTGTTCCCAAGGAAATTCCGCACCACATCAGAGAATGCATTCCAAGCTCTAGCCTCTGCCGCAGTCATTGTTGTAACAAAGTGTGGATCCCTGATGAGTGTTCTTATTTGAGGGCCATCAAATATTCCTGCCTTTTTCTTCTCGGCACTGAGACTTGAAAAGGTTGAACATATATAGCTGAAGCAGTCTCCAGTGTGATCAAGAGCTTTGACGAATTGCTTCATTAACCCAAGTTTTATGTGCAGTGGGGGAAATACAATTTTATTCCTATCAACCACAGGCTCATTCTTGGTGTTCTTGTCACCAGGCGTCAAACTGATTCTTGGTGACCAGTTCTTTTTAACCCAGTGTTCTAATCTAGCCCTACTGTCCCAGTAGCACAGGAAACAAGGGTATTTGGTGTGACCTCCTTGCTGACCCAGCAGAAAATTAACCATTTTCAAATCAACACAAATTAGCCATCCATGAACATGGTATTCCAATCTATCCAGAACAATCTTGATGTTGGCATACTCTTCATTCATTTTTACAGAGTGTCCAATTGGGATTGAACCATATATATTTCTGTTGTGAAGTAACACACATTTCAAACTCATTTTACTACTGTCAATAGAAAATCTCCATTCACTTGAATCATATGCGGGCAGTCCAATATTGGGAAGAAGCCCTTCAACATCATTAAAATAAACAAGTTGACCATCTGAATGGAAGTACTTT
>NW_024705187.1:0-18732 GCF_018977255.1 Callorhinchus milii
TGAAACCGGTCCCGTGCTCCCCTAGGTCGACTCAGCCTCAAATGAGTACCTGGTGCGGTGTGTAAACATTGCCACTAGGGAGACAAAGGCGGTCGGGCGTGGTGCTGGCCACCCACCACCTTGTGTGCCGTTCCGGCCTTCATAGGTGCTCGCTAACAGCACTTGCCCCTACAGTCTGTTAAGGCTATATGGGATCTTTGTCTATCTTTGTGTGTCTGTGTGTGTGTGCAAGCGACACCACGGGCCACAAGCAGCAGCAGCAGCGGCAGCATCAGAACTTTGGGTTCAGGTTTTTAACGATTATTCATTTGACAGGTAGGATTTCGCAGCCAATATTACGACTGCCTTGGATGTGTTTTTTTACATTCTAATTTTGCCCCGCATCTTGTCCTGATGATGCTGATGATGTTTGACGTGAGTTGCAAGCGAAAATGTCGTGTCGACATGGCCGATGGTCGTTGTGTCGACTTTGCAGGTGAGCGAAAAATAATAATTAATTGCAGCGTTAAACGTGGCAATTCAGTTATTAAATTCGCCATGAATACAAAAGCATTGCAGCTAGACAATAAAAAATTCAGCTGAGTTTAATTGGATTTAGAATAGTTAATAGCTCCTTAAAATTGCCGGTTAAAATTCCTGCAGTGGCACGGACAAGCAATTGCAGGGCTGCACCTACAACATTCCACACCTATATCATTAAACAGAATAGAAAATAATTTATGATCAAAATCAGTTCTGAGGTAATGACTTCAAGGCAAGAAAGCGATTTAGAGGGAAGATTGTAACGCAAACGGTTATTAACTCCTGGAACAGAACATTGTGATGTTGAAAAATGTCTGAGGCTTCAAAGACTTAGGTCCGGAAGGAGTAAACTAGATAGGCTGACGGGACGGAGGGTACAAGTGATCATAATAATCTTAATAATCTTTGCATTTAAATGCCTCAGCATTTCAACCATTCAAAGGGAGCCCTACAGTGGCAGCTGCCCCTGTGTGGCCAAGGTGATGAGCACCAGCCTGAAAGATGGGCATTAGGTGTGGCAGGGGTGAATAATTTAGTTCATTGTCGACAACAACGACAACAACAATTATTTTACCCAGCAGAAATGGACAATAATGAAGTGAACATCTAAACATGTCGCCGGAGCTATTGAACTAATCCAGCGCTTGACAGAAATGATAGAGGTTTCCAATTTAAACCGCAATAACCACGTTCAACATGTTATTGGTTCTTTTCGGTAAAGTCACGTAGAAGGGAAATAACAACATTATATAAATATATAAAACAATAAAAATTTCAAATTTTCTTTCTGTGGATTTCACACCTCATGATGATTGCTTGTGTTGCAGTCGAAACGTCGTGATATTTTTATTGTTTTATATTTATATTATTTTGTTATTTCCCTTCTACGTGACTTTACCGAAAGAACCAAGAATATGAATCCCTGCAGTCACGAAAGCTTTAAATCAAAACTTGACACATGTTGTCACTGCAATGCTGTTTTGGGCACGGGTGCGTTGAGAGCTGTAATCTAAATACAGTTTTACGCACGGCTACTGTTCGTGTGTTCATGTTATATTGCACAAGTGGGCATTAAAACTAGATGAAAACGGGCCATTTTTCAGGGTGACACGGAGCTAATAGTAAGCCCGAAGCAATCACAGGATTAGATTGCAAGGTCTTTGTTCGGCATTAAGGAGTAAGGAAAAATGGCTAAACTGTAAGGGATCATTATTTTGATCGCTGTGTATTATATTTAATTAGCACGATACATATTCAATCGTCAAAATGATCCACAGCCGTAAAAATCGGCACGCGCGTGGTGGCCCCAACGAAAAAGAATCTCATCCAATTATAATTTGACAAGACACAATATCTCGGTGGTGGTGCAGTATTACATTTTTTTTACGTTATTACGTAGCAGTGGGTTTGAGCCCATGCCTTTTTGGATTCGGTAACTTGAGTTCAATTCCCGACCATGGCTTTACAATGAGTGGCGAGCATGCTGGAGTACGATGGAAACAAACCCCACGACCATGAGGAAGCCTTCATCAAGCAGTGAATTATTGACAGATGGCTGTGCACAATTGTTTTTACCATCATAAAAAATTGACACACTTTGTCAATCCACTGCAGGACGAAGGCTTCCTCATGCCTTGTTGGTCATGGGTAATGTTTGGCCATACTTCATCGTGCTGGCCAGTGCCGTGGTCAGGATAAAAAACAGGTTTTGCTGGTTTCATGGTGCACCGTGGGCAAACCACTGCACCACCACTGTCCTACCACATTTGTATTTACAATTAACCAAGCTGATTGGGTTTGTACCTATCTTGTATTTCCCAGGATTGTCCTGTTTTTGAGGTAGTAGCTGTACTGGGAAATCTGTCTTCCTGGAGCATGAATGGTCCCAGTTTTGTGTCAGCTGCGTATTAATAGCGCGTCGCTCAAGACGACGCATTTAGTTCGGTTTTACCGTCTTCTGGTATTCTGAGATATCCTCATGCCCGTGAGATGTCCCGGCTCTTATTTTCCTACCCCAGAGATGGGAACCCTAGCCACCAAACCTGGGTCGGCATGAGTTCAACCCCGCTTGGAATCGACTCAACCCATCATTGCCATCTCCACAGGCCATCGCGTGCATCGTTATTAGCCAATGGGAAGAGCAGCCACGGATACGGTGTGGTGTCAGTACGTTTGCCTCCGGTTTCCAACCTCTGCTTTCGCTTACAGGGCCACTGAACGCTGACCCGTCCTCCGTCATAGGGCCTCGCTCGGCCTCTGCTAAGGCACCCAAGGCGCTGAGCAATTCCATCCGTCGGAAGTCGCCCGGAAAGAATGGTTATCTTCACCTCCTCCACCTCCTCTACCTCCTCCTCTCGACCTCTTCCTTCTCCACCTCCTCCTTCACCTCTTCCACCTCCTTCCCATGCACCATCCCTAGCGTTGCCAGCTTCGAGATTTTGTTGGGATTTCGCAGTGACTTTGGGATGCTACTGTGGTGTAATGGTTCTCACACTGGACAATCCAGAGATCACTGAGTTGATTCAATGTCCCGGCGCAACTTGAAACAATGAACATGTTTCTTAAGTCTACCCGCCTCTGTCTGCCCTGCAGTCTAATTTTCCACTCGTGGTTAGTTTATTGGCAGGTCGCGTGTGGCGGGGTAAAGTGTGTGCTCGCACCTCTCCAAGACATCTGTGCAGCATGGAAGCGTGGGCCAAATATCCTCTCGAGGGGACTCTCTCGAGCTCCCTCTAGTGGAGGGCGTTCTGCTAGCAGTGGCGTGCGAAAGCAATTGCAGGGCTGCGCCTTGACGTTTAACCAAAGCGACGAGCGACCAATCTAACGACTTTCTGGGACGAGAACGTGATGCACATTTAGGAGCAATTTGCAGGAACGTAATAAGAATGCTGTATCAGTTTACAATGCTCTGAGCACTTTGTAAATAGTCCAGCGGCATGCCACGGCTTGAAAAGGTCTGTCCAGTGACATTTAGAGACTTTTTTTTTTGCGGTACGCTTGGCGAATTTCGGCTTTAAGAAGTTGGCCTCAATTGGCCATCCATCCCGCCAGCGTGCACTGATCTCTCTCTAACTACAAACAGAAGAGCTCGTTTTCGCGTTTGCTTTTCCAGCAACGCTCGTCACACGGCACTGCGTGCCCAGATGCTTTCAAGCAAGAAGTCGCTGACTCGGCAAACAGCCTCCTGGCCCCCGGTTGCTTAACAAAATTGATGGTGTGGACACGTGCCCTTCTACCACATACATCAAACAACATAGACACATGCGTGTGTGTATGGTGTATGTGTGTGTGAAGAGGGACCGGTAGGGTAGCGGTTCGCACGCTGCGTTATAAACCCGGCAACCCGAGTTTGATTCCCGCTCACGGTCAACACCAGTGACGATTATCTGAATCGGTTCTGGGTCTCCCCTAGGTCGACTCAGCCTCAAATAAGTACTTGGTGCGGTGTGTAAACATCGCCACTGGGGAAACAAAGGCGACGGGCGCGGTGCTGGCCACCCACCCCTCGTGTGCCGTTCCAGCCTTCATAGGTGCTCGCTAACAGCACTTGCCCCAACAGTCTGTTACAGGCTACACGGGGGATCTTTGGGTGTGTGTGAATAGGGAGTGGTAGGGTAGTGGTTGGCACACTGCGCTACAAACCCGGCTACCAGAGTTCGATTTGCCGGCCACGGCCAAGATCAGCGCAATAATCTGAACCAGTCCATGGGCATCACCTAAGTCTGCTCAGCCTTAAACCAGCAATCGGTGTGTTGGGGAAAGATCAGCACAATTATATATGGGCGAGAGAGACGGACATTGCGCATACATTCCACTTAACAAGCAAGACAATGGCGGCATCGTATTCTAGTTGCTCTACCCAATCAGTTGGAGGCCCGTGGCTTGTTGCAACCCTGCCACGCTTACCCACGTGGAAGAGACCACTTGCTCTCGTGGGCTTATTGTAGGTGTACATATACAGCGGTCGGAACGTGCCGCTATTGGATGAACCCCCCGTACTCCTGTGTTTCTGCAGAGGGGAAACGGCATGGTCGACGTGGACTTGGGACAAACAGCTTTCGTAGCAGGACTTGTAACATTTCCGTTTTGACCATTACCACCATCTGGGCCGGTCATTCTACCGCTTGAATCAAGGTCTCCCCGCCACCTCCACTGTCTCTCGCCATCCGCGGCGACGTCGCATTCTGCCCGCCGCCTGCAAGCCTCCCTGGTCGACGTCCGCTGGGACCCATTCCGTCCCTTGGCTGCCATTCCATCGCTGTGCTTTGACCATCGTCCGTCGTCCCTTCGAGTGACGTATCCTGCCCCAAGCCCCGCATACTTGTACTAACACTTTGAACGGTGTCATTAATCTGCGTATGTTCTCTAATCCATGTGTTCCTCTTCATATATACATTTACTTACATATGACAAAAGACCTACGTACTGTATGTCAGGGTGGGGAACCTATGGCCTGCAAGGCCATATCTGGCCCACGAATTAATCTCATAGAGCCCGTGGCCGCACAATGCCACATCGACAAGGCCCACAAAATAAATGTATTTGTCACGACAAGCATGTCAGCTGTACTAATTGGGTACTAAAGGCGAATATGATCAACCTGACAACACCGTGTTTCTACTATTAGCTCGCTCAGTTACTTATATCACTGCAAAGCAGTCATATTCGATCCCAAGTAAGATTTTCGACCCCGACCGTTCACGTAGAGTGAAGGTGAGGTGGGATGGGGTGGTCGCGCAGTGGTAATCACGCTGTTCTATAAACCACGAGGTCTGAGTTCAATTCCTGGCCTTGGCCCACATCAGCGATGAGTGACAGCTGACAGTGCGTGTACTCCACCTCTTCTAAGACATCTGGCCACTGTGGAAGAGTAGGCCAGACACTCCCTCTAGAGGGCCTCTCTAAAGCACCCTCTGGTTGGAGACCCATGTGCCAGAACAGCGGCTCGAGAGAGCAATTGCAGGGCCATCATCCCGAGGGGAGATTCAACTGAGGACTTGGGTGATCCCGTCTGCAGGAAAAACGGGAAGTCGGAGCTGGGTCCACGGACGGACAAGAAGGAGAGGCCTTCTCCAAAGCGCAGAGCGCCATCCCCGACAAAAAGTCTCACTTCGCCGAAAACAATCTCATCGGGAAATGGGTACGTGTTGAGCCTCCACGCATTCACGAGGGGCACTTGGTCACTCACAAGCGCAGGTCGGATGGATCGGAGAAGCACCGTCGAAATGGCGTTGTTTATGCATTCACGGGAAGCTGCTGCGTGACCGCGTGTAAACACTGGCGGCATACTTTCTGTCGCACCTCCGATTAGCACGGTTGGCCACGTGTGGTGCGAAAGAAGTCCATGTTCTTAATACGGCCGGGTGGCTCAGCGGTTGAGCAAGCGGCTCGCAGGCAGAAGATTGCGAGTTCAAATCCTGGTCGGGGGTCGACTCAGCCCCATCGCTCCTTTGGAGTTGATAAATATGAGCACTTCATTGTGGAAGAGAAAAGTGGCTGTCCTATGGACAGACTCACCCCCATGAAGGAATGGGGAATATCCACCACTGGTTAAGTGGCTGTCATCAGGAGATGAGCCACAGACTCGATGCTCATTTGAGCAGGAAGTCACTGACATTTGAGGCCCTATATTCTTTGTTGTAATTATGTTTCTCATAATCGAACATCAACAATAAGTGTATGTTCTATTGCTCGCTTAAACGAACGCTGCTGGGTAACATTGGTCTGGAGAGCCAGTAAGCTGATTGACCAAAAATATTCAATTTTATAAATGGAGATACAGGATGGAGGCATATATCTGTACCATGGGTGCATTAAACCTGTAAGTGTTTCTGTCCTTGTATTGCTATAACAGATTGGCCATTTTTCAGGACGCTGTGGCTCAGGTGATATTATGAAATGGTGGCGTAGCTGCTATTGCAATCGTCCCTCAGAATTACGCCTTGAAAACGATCGTAAAATCCCAACCCAGCCCCTTTCTTCTCAGCGGTAAAGTGAGATGTGTCCATTAACTCTGCCGTCCGACTGTTACTCTGATTTCGAACAGATGATCGACCCAAACACCAAAGTTCTGTTCACGCCAGATGGCAACATGGTTTATGATCAGCACGGAAAACCAGTGAAGCTGTGCATTGGACACGATGGAAGCTCAGTGGCAGGTATTTATCCATCATTCATCCTTTGCCAATTCAGCATTTTGTTTAGCCTTCCGAACACTGATCCACCCGCTCTTCCATCTGTCCACCCATTTTACGATCTGTCCACCGTAGCATTTTAACAACTCGCTTAGTTTTGATCTGGAGCTGCCAGGAATGAAATGGTCACGTGGCAACATGTCTATTGGTGTATCCCTTGTGGTGGGGAATAATACGGTTACACCGTCTCTTGTCCAAATCCACAAGCCAGATATGTACTACATATGTGGGAGGCTCTTCCTATGCAATGATGCTACAGTTAAGTTGATCAACAAATCACGTGTGTGGGGTAATGAGTGGGTACTCAATACATCTTCTGAGTCATGTGGCCAGCATGAAAGAGCAGGCCAAGTCATGCGCAGAGAGGCTGTACAGAGCTACTCCGAGTGGAGGCCCTTCCACCAACAGTGGCGTGAGCGAGCAATGCCAGGGCCTACAAATGCAAGATGGTCTGGATTTATAGCGCGTCTAAATGCAAATGCAGAAAGCACAAGATTGGGGACCATGCGAATTACAGGTGACGAAACGGGGAGGTGTTCCCGTTTTCGTAAGTAAGTTGTGGATTGGAATCAATTTATGGATGGGAGACAGTCAAATCGTAAGCCGAGGGGAAAGAGGCAGACGCTGAGCCTGGATTGGAACAGGGGGCAGGGAGCGTTGGGCAGCGGAGATAACCAGGAGGAGATTATTGCAGACACAGTTGTCTTCTCCAGAGGGCCTCGGATGCTGGAGCTGAGAGCACATGAAAAGGAGTGGGTGCTTCGGGATTTATTTTATACTCGTGTGAGGAGTGATATCAAGTAATATATGATGATGATGATTATGATGATGAGTAAATGGAGAATTTGGCCATGGTCGTTCATACAGTCTATTTGCTCCATCGTTGCGTTTAAAGTCATCAGGTGGCAGATCTGGCACACAAGTTGTAATTCAATTCGCGTAGGTAATTAATTCCGTGATAAAAGCCTTGAATGAAAAAAAGCAGCGGCGGTATGGGTAATTTCATCTGCAGCTCAACGGCCATTAAAACCCCAAGCCAAACTCGCTCTGAGATGCATATGGAGCCGGGGCATCAATTGTGGTAATTATATAACGCTACCACGTAGGTTTCCACCAATTGCGCTCTATTGCCCCGATGTGGGTTTTTTTTCCGGGTTACCACGCGTCGTTCGGCACGATAAAACGACGTTTCACTCCACGTGCTGGGCAGCTTCGTTAGGAACCAAATTATTGTGTTCCAGAATGATGATAATATTACTGTAGTTATAGTCATAGTAATGTTACGTGCGGTTTACAGCGCTTGGAGAAGTCGTGCAAGCGGGTCGTTGGCACAAATCGGAGCGACTCGTTGCACGGCCGTGAAACCCTTACGCAGAAATAAATTAACGTCTGTTTTTACAATAAATGATAAAATTCAGCCTTTGTTCCTAACATTAACTAGCTTCAGTAAGCTTTTTACTACCACCCCATTTACAGAGACTTGGTCGATCTTTATAATTGACAATGTTTAGCTTCAAACCATTCTGCAGCTATAACACGTTCACGATCACAAAGAAGTGAATGCTACGCAGCGTGCGGAGCGAGTTTGACGGGTATCACAGAGTGCCACTGGCCAACACACCGGAGCGATAATGCCATGCCATGCCGTGCGTTGTAGTTGTTGTTGTCGTTGTTGACGATCCTCGTTTGCCCGACCACGCCGCTGTGCCCGCACAACCCCTGCCGCGCAGATGTGAATGGGCAGGCTATCCTCGGACACAATGGCTCTCTGCTGTACGGCTACGGGCCGAGCGGCAAGCCGCTGGTGGACACAACGTCCAGCCCGATTGTGACCACGGCCGCCAGGATCCTCCCCAGAGCCCGTGCCCCCAAACCCACGAGCAGGCCGAGAAGACCCGCAGCCACCACAACTACAGCCGAACCCCCACGACGACCACAACGGTACCCACGAGCACCACCTCAACCCAACCGACCACCGCAGTGCATGAGGCCACCGCGGCCGCGAGCGAATCGTCGTCCGTCGCGGCTGAACCGACCACCGCAGTGCATGACCTCGCCACCGTAATCACCCGGGCAGCCACCGTCACAAAGGGAAGGTCCACAGCAGTGCATGAGACCACCACGGCCGCGGCTGAGCCTACGGCGGAACAGACCTCCGCAGTGCATGAACCTTCCACTAGAACCCGAGACGGACCTCCGTTACAGAGGGACAGGCAAGCACGGTGCATGAACAAACCACAGTCGCAGACAAACTCACCACACGTCCGACCGAGCCTACAACAACTACCGCAGCAGCACCCACCACGTAGTCACCGTGGCCACGACCGCCGCCACTACCACAACCACCACGGCCACCACGACCACCACCACAACCATGCCTACCACCACCACCACAACCATGCCTACCACCACCTCCACATCTATACCCACCACCACTGCATCCACTGCCACCGCAAGCACAAGTGTTGCAACCACCACTGTCCAACGACCACGCAGCCCGCCACAACCACAACGGAAGCGGCGGCGACCACCGCTACCACGGCCACCAGCACAACCACAGCAGCACCACCACCACCGCCGCCGCCGCCGTCACCACAACCACCACCGCCGCCACCACCACCACCAAGAAGACCGTGGCAACGACGGTGAAACCGCAAGCGGTGACCACCGTGCACAGCACCCTGGCGCCCCGCACCAAGAAGCAACCCACTGCCAAGCCACCCCGAGGCCAATCAGCCGCACGCAAGCCAGACTCAACCCGAGCCAGACCTTCCAAGGTAACCCCATCGCTTAAATTTCGATTTAAAGCTTTCGTGACTGCAGGGATTCATCTTCTTGGTTCTTTCGGTAAAGTCACGTAGAAGGGAAGTAATGAAATAATAAAAATAAACATAATAAAATATACGCTCAAGCGTGGTGGTATTTCATTCAGACGCTGTCTCCCCGACAGACCTGGTCTTCACCTGAGGACGGCTGCTTGCGTTGTGGCCGAAACGTCGTGAGAATTATTTTATTATGTTTTATTTTTATTATTTTATTACTTCCCTTCTACGTGACTTTACCGAAAGAACCAAGAAGATGAACCCCATCACTTGTTGGCCAAAAGTGGCCCGGAGATTCACAGGGGCCACTTTTTTTTTTAAGCATTGCTGGCAGTGGATCGATGAAGGAGCATAATGTACTCTCGTTATCTTCATGGTGCGGTTTTTGTTTTACAATTTTCAGTTGCAGCTACCTTTGGAAAGTGACCATGTGTGAAAGTGATGCGCAATGAGATTGATTCACCGACGACTGAGCAACGTTGTGCACATGTGGTGAATGTAATTACAGCACAGTGCAATGCCACGTATCTGCCCTGACCAATTAACCGCCCACACCCAGTGCAGTATTTACTGACGGTGTAGCTCTCATTTGATATCGACGTTCACATCTCGCACTTTTCCACACATCCACCTATAACTCAGTCCGCACGTAAATCAGATAGATATTATGTACGGTACTGTGTGTATCCAGATAATTATAGAGGTTGGTCTTGCTTGGCACTGGCTACGTGGGGTGGTTTTGCGCAAGTCTGCCCAATGTCTGGGACCTTCCACTGGGACACGCGGCGAGCTGCCAGCCCCGCCTACTTTTACTTAGCCACGCCCACTTACCCACTAGCCCCGCCTACTTTTACTTAGCCACGCCCACTCACCCACTAGCCCCGCCTACTTTTACTTAGACACGCCCACTCACCCACTAGCCGCTTACTTTTACTTAGCCACGCCCACTCACCCACTAGCCCCGCTTACTTTTACTTAGCCACGCCCACTCACCCACTAGCCCCGCCTAATTTTACTTAGCCACGCCCCTCACCACTAGCCCCGCCTACTTTTACTTAGCCACGCCCACTCACCCACTAGCCCCGCCCACACCGTGAGTGGCCTCCCCTTCTCTATTCGTGACGTTAGCTCTGACTACCGCAAAAAAGATCCCCCGTGTAGCCTGTGACAGACTGTTGGGGCAAGTGCTGTGAGCGAGCATCTATGAACACCACACGAGGGGTGGGTGGCCACCACCATGTCCCCCTTTGCGGTGATGTTTGCACACCGCGCCAGGTACTCATTTGAGGCCGAGTCGACCTAGGGAGGCACAGGACAGGTTCAGATAATCGTCACTGGTGTTGGCCGTGAGCGAGAATCGAACTCGGTTCGCCGAGTTCGTAGCGCAGCGTAGCGCTAACCGCTACGCCAACGCTCCTACACGCCCCACCTACTGCTCTACCAACGGAGCCCGCACTACTGCTCAGGTAGTGGGGCCTAGTGGCCATTATCATGAGTCGACCGTGAGGTCAGAAATTAAAAAAATAAGCGGAACCAATTGCAGATTTGCCCACAAACTTCAGGACACCGGGACTGTTCCGGTCAAACAGGGACGCCTTGGTTTCGCTGTGGAGAACATCCCACTCCAGTCTCAAGGCTGAGCGTTCATCACCTGGTCCTGGGTCGACTCGAGCTATCATTCATCCAGGGCTGATGAAAGGAGAACTACTTTTTAGCTGAGGTCAACAGCGGTTCTGTAGATGGACTTGTCCCCAGCTAGAGGACTGTGGAATTTTGCGTCACTGGCTCGAGACGTTGAGCCTTGCCCAATGCCCATTGGGTACGTGGGTAGGCAGCGTGCTGAAAGTATTTATTGCGCGTGCAAGTAGGTAGCAGCAGCGACGTGTTGGTCGTGCGCTGAGCTATGAACTACACTGGTCAACAAAAAAAAACTTTTTTCTGGCCTGGACTTTTGCAGCTGTTTAGACTAATTTCAGGGTGCTGATTCCAAATCTGATCTCAGATTTGCTCTATCACATCTCATTTTTATGCTATCGGAATACCCCATTTTCATTGATTTTACCCGAAATTAACTCTGTCACTTATGATTGCAAGTTGTTGCGAGTCAATGACTGCTTTAGTGTTAAAATATGGTGCTGTATTTTTAGGATAGTGTGTTTATAATATCATTTTATGTAGATATCCACATTTATTTAATATTTTTCTTCTGCAGTTTTTATTGAAAATGCAATATTTGATATCTCAAATTAGGGTTAGGTCAGCACCCAAAAATTACCTTAAAACCTTTGGAATACCTTATGCCAGAAAAAGTGTGTTGACCAGTGCTATCCTCACTCCTGTTATCCGATGCCGACCACGGCTAAGAGCCACATCTAAGCGGTTTCCTGGGCCACCCTCTTGCCACCAAACTTCACCAAACGGTAAAAAAAAACCCATCAGGACTGGCACGATATGGTTGTTGAGCCTTCATCCAACAGTGGATTGACAAAGCTACAGGAGCAATTGACGGGCGGGAATTGCTATATTTATTAATATGTCCTCATTATATTTTTGTGCGTGCATGTGCCGTGGCTACTCTGTTATAACTCTGGCACGGCTCGAGTTATATGTTCATGTAATTACAGTAAGAATGTTGTATGAAAGGTTGAAGTGTTGCCAGCTGGGCATATCCAATGGCAAGCCCCACGCTCCCTGCAGGTGGAAAGCCCAATTTTTGCTATTTCCCTTTGCTCTGCCAAATGGTCAAATGCAGAATGGAAATCTGATTCCCCAGTACGGGCTTCCTGCCATTGAAGGTTACTGGAAATGTTCCCTGGTGGACGATATTATTTGATACACTGGCCGTGGACTATCGGAATAGGTTTTTAAGATAAACTGATCGCGTTTGGTTCTGCGTCGTAGTTTCTACGCGGTGATGGTTTCCTTTGTATGTAATCGTCAGCTGCAAGCTGCTGGATAATGACCCTCCCCTGTTTAACCACCATCTCTCGCGATTCTGCAGAGTAACAATCCACCAAGCACCTGCATCCCAGCTGATTTAATCGCTCCATCTCCTGGGCAGCCGTCCTCTACACAACGATACCTAAATAATTATAGTAATCACCACAATGCACCGCTGCGATGTTTCTGTCTGCTCGATGCGGTCAGAGGAATTCCGTGCGCGCTTTGCTCAAATTTCAGATAAGGCTCTGCATTGAGGGACGAGAGAAACTTTTCAAAACCTGATTTATGGGCTCTCTCCATCATAGTTCTCCTGCCCCAAATGGACTCGCGAGCAATTTCCACCCTTCATCTGTTGCTGCTTAAATTCCTGAGGCTCAGTGCAGCCCAGCAAGAGGGGCAAAGATATTGTCTGAAGATACATTTTATTATTTATTCTATCCATGACTTGGCCGAGAACTGTAAACTTACCAGACGTGGCGGTATTATCAGATGAGAAAGCAACACCGATTGTCTAGTTTAATTCGCCAGCCTTTGGCATTGAACCCAACTCGCATAGATACTGGAGAAATATATCGATCAAATATATTAAACAATATTGACCAGTATTCTCCTCTGGATCACCCAGCCAGTTTTAAATTGATACGATATATCATTAACAACAAATAACAGTGCGTTATTTTTGTTAATTAAATATTTTGTATCACAATAATTTTTCATGGTTCTTGAAAACTGATAACAGTTTATAAGTAAGGAATATAAAATGTGGTTTATTAACGTATGGCATAATAGAGACGCACACCATCCCATTACTCATATGAGCAGCGTGACGCTCCGACTTTAGTTTAAATTAACAATGTAATTACTTACTAATTTTATTCAATTTTAATACAAACCAGCTTCAATGAGATGAATACCATTAATAAGAAATAATCGTATTTTTTAAGCAAAATCATTTAACAACGGTAGGGTTTTTACCGCTGCTGTCCTAGACATTTCCACCGACCTTTATAAGACCGCACCTACTAATGCGAGAGCTCGACTGCGAATCTCTTTTCATTTGTTGAGCGTCTTCATAATTTTTTCTTCCCTAGCTCGCGGACTCTGATGGTTTTTGTTGTTCCTAAAGCTGTCTGGCAGGCTCCGCTGATAAACTTCGTTCTCATTGCCCCAGCGCACGTGGCCAAGGCTTTGTTAGTGCTGTTCTCACTTCAATCACGTGCACTGTGTATTTTTTTCCGTATTCCGTGCTTATTTTTCATAGTAAACTGTCTTTCTGGGAATACGGAGTTGACGTGAAACACATTGTTTACATTACAGTGTCCGTGACCACATGCCAATTATGGCATTACAGATAAGACACGCAGTAAATTTCTAAAGCACGCTCTCCGAAATGCCACAACATTGTAAATAATGTGAGTTCGGGAAAGGGAACTGGTCGCAGATGTAGGACATTTAAGGTCATTACAGAAATATCATTATACGTAGGCGCAGAGGCGTGGGTTTTCTTTTCGACGGAGAATATTTAAGATGATTTAAACCGAAATAAACATGTTGACATTGGTAGAGGTTCTACTCACGATGTTATGTAAATGTTTTAAATGCTAATGCGTAAAATTAGCCTCAAGCCAAAGGGCTGCATATGGCAGTTATTAATGTAGGCCTAATAACCCAGCGGTGTGGTTTAAGCGGGGGGGGGGAGTTGCTGTTTAGGCACGCTGGGAGATGCAATAAAGGGGAGAGACAGCTTCGGGGGTTGATGTAGTGCGGCTAAAATGCGTGAGGTGCTCTGAGCGGATTGACCACACGGCTATTAGACGGTCCCTGCGTGACTCGCGACGCTTGAAGAAGAGGGGGCGGAGGGGACCCTGAAGAAACACGGCCTTGAGGGATTTTCACCGAGGCCCTCTGCGTTGAAGCGATGAAATTCTACTGTTTCGGCTGCAGACTAACACATGGGCCTGCATTGCTTTTTGGCAGGAAAAAAACGTGTTTATCTATATATGAAACAAACCAAGTGAGGGTGAGACTTCAGTGGGGTGAGAAAATTAGACAGAGGCAACATTAGTGTGTGGGCCGGCTAGGAGATTGTTAGTTTTCGCTCCACAGTAATTGAGGAATTTCTCTGCGAGGCCATTGTGATCAGCGCTGACCAACCGTGTAACCTTCCCCAGCCACACTGCTCATCAAAATAATAAACAGTTCAAGTAACGGCTCTCTCCAGCGAGCACTCCTGCCTTGAGTAATACATTACTTCAAGACCTTTGAACACCGCGTATCGCGTCAAGGAATGAGTGAGTGAGCGAGCGAGCGAGTGCTCCAGAACATTGACTTGCAACGTAAGGCTCGTCAGATTGGTCTCGCGATGTGTATATTCATCTTACTGCTTAGCCGCGTCGCGGTGACACCGGTCACGAGGGACATCGCCCACTCCCGCACACTTTGCTGCAAGTACATTTGGTAAGTGGGACATTAAGCCTGCCGTCTCATTTGTAAATTGGTCTGAGATTCAGTGTTGACTCTTTTCCGCTAGATGGTGGGACTGGCCACAAGGGCAAACTTAAGAGCGTGTGGATCGCTGTGAGAATGGAGTTTACGTGCGCTGGAGATATTTACAACTTCCATAATGTACTCGACGATCTTTCAATATAGACAAGAATCTCAACACCCCTGCCAATAACACCGGGTGACGTTTCAAGCCATGTGCCTTCTTCATAGCACGTAAATAGAGGGGCCAGAGAGACAGAGTGGATAATGAGAGGTAGCAGAGATTGCACTTTACACCTTGGGGCTCGATACGAATTTTGATTCAAAAACCTCATCTATTATGTATGTTTTCTTTAAAGCCACTGTGTTCTTGACAAAGGTGTTGCTTTTGTTTGTTTGTTATTTGTGCTTGAGCACCAATAGCAATGCAGCATCACCAAATTACTTGTCAAAGCGTGGACCACTGCGGTGCAACATCATCCATCCATATTCTTAGGTTTTTTTGGTAAAGTCACGTAGGTAAAAAAAATAAATTAATAAAAGTAAAATAAAATAAAATATGTCTGTCTATAGTTTTTCTGGTTAGAATGTTTTGTTGCTATTTTATTTATATCTGATGATGATTGCTTGTGTTGCAATCGAAACGTCGTGATTTTTATTTTTATTTTATTTAACTTTTATTAATTTAAAATTTTTACCTACGTGACTTTACCGAAAAAACCTAAGAATATGAATCCTTGCAGTCACGAAAGCTTCAAATCTAGAATATCATCCATCCAGCCGTCCAGATATCTGTACACAGCTCACTGCAATGGCCGCGCGCCTGCGTGAGTCCAGTAATAAAGGTCCATTGATTGTCCACGGCAGTGTAAAGATGCTCCCACCCGGGTGCCTCTTGAACTTTGTCTTCATTACGTCTTCCGCACGACGCGTCACGCGTCAGGGAATCGCTCCGTTCAGCCCCCCCCAACCCCTTTCTGTCTCTCCGTTCATTCTCTTCCCCAAACTTCCTGGAACTTTCCACGACTTTCCACCAATCACATTTCATTTCTCCTCGACGGTCCCCCCAGCCGATCTCCTCGTTTCCGCTTAGTCTTCCCCTTTGACGACCAATCCGACGTGAATGTTCTGCACCTTCAATTCTGGGCCCCTGCGTCGTCGGCTCTCCCTGTCATTGCCCTCGCCGATGAGGATCCGGCGGCGCTATTCGAACTCACGAGCAGCCGCTAGACCCGGCGCGTGGATGTTATTTATTTCCTAATAGGGGATTGCCTCTCGGTATCCCTTACAAAAATAAGGACGTATTATCCATCCCATATTTATAGACGATATGGGTCACTGCAGCAGCCAATGAAAATCAAGCACTTGCGTATATACGTGTAAGAATTTATTGAAGAACTTAACAAAGAAGGGCTGCAAAGTTGGGCTCGATAAACTTGAGCAGAAAACTAAATTCACAAAAAACAAAGGTTTGTAAAACAAACAAAAAAATTGTTGATGATGAGAATGATGATGATGATGATTTTCCAGGAAACAATCACCGAGTCTCCAGGAAGCAAGGGAACAAATGGCAATGAGTGAATTGGTGAGTGAAGGAGCTTCAATCCATCCCACTGCCGCACGTGGGATCCCATCGAGAATTCAGATAGAAAACTATGAGCTCCACCCCAGGATTGATAAAAACATGTCAACCTGAGCCAAACTAGTACATTGAACAGCAGTATCAACTGATTAGAGGTGAAGAAGGCTTTGGCAGGAAGAGAAAACCAAAGTTCTTCGAGAACCTACCACGGCATAGCATTCACAGTTGTGTCTCGTAGCTCTCCAGCGCATTCTTGGGGTATGCAATGTAATTGCTCGGCACGAAGTGCAATGTTTCATTCCACTTTCTGGGAGCTACTTCAGAATTCATAGCTCAAAGTCGGATCAAGATCAGCAAGCATTCTTTTCTTGAAGAAGCTCTCGGTGCGTGGAGCGAAACGTTGGACACGATGCCGAACAAAACGCGGTGCAAGCGGAAGTCGCGACTGGTAGCTACTCTGCTGTCATCTGCAGCAGCATCTGGGACCACGGATGTGGTCGAGTTAGAAAGCGTGCGATGCGTGCTCCACATCGCGGCCGAACCAGACGTTTGCCTCCCTCCACGCAGGCAGTCAGAGCAAACAAGGCGTGCACCCGCTCAAAGCGGGGTAACGCTACCTCCCCACGACGCTCACGAGCACAACGAAAGCACTCTTTGGTTCGTTCGGTAAAGTCACTTTACCGAAAGAACCAAAGAGTAATTCCTGCAGTCACGAAGTCCAAATTAAGTTTTCACAACGAAAGCGCCATCGGCTGCCGTGCAGCGGTGATGGTCAAACGACGCCGATACCGCCATCGTTGACACCTGCGTCCGGACGGTCGCAATCCGTTGGGCCAGGGGAAGTGAATAATGATAATAGTAATATTTGTTTTAAAATGCCATCTGTATAGTCCACGATTTGAAGTGGATGGAATGTTTCGCAACGTTATTATTCGACTTGGATTTGGACTCAGCTTTTGGTGAAATCTCTTGGCAGCGGACGAGCGTCCATTGGGAAGACTCAGCTATGTGCGTGCTGTTGGCGATGCTGGAACGATGGGGTCCTGAGACATACACACATTTTCTTGGAATCTAGGCCACATTGCAAATGCTGTCAGTATTTTCTTACACGCCATGGCCAGAACTCACAAATGCCATATCTTGGACAATGTCCTTGGTCAGATTTCCATGTGTAAGTACTCTGTGTAATACAGAGTATACAGTAAATATAGGGTAACTTAAACAAAGACATCTTGAGCAGGTTTGAAGCCAGTGGAATGGAATTTAAGATCGATTTTTTTGGCAGCCATTTGTCAATCCGCTACTGGATGATGGGCTTCCCATGCCTTATCGGTCGTGGGTGTTGTTTGAGCATCCTTCACCACGCTCTTCAGCGCTGATTGGTGGAAGACCGATTCACACGGAGAGAGGGACCCTGACGCATTAACGCTTCACGACCTCAGTTGGAGAGCATCGATAAAACATACGTGGAGAGATTGTACCTCTTACCGCATCACCCAGGCGTCGTGGGCACACACCATGAAACACATTTTCGGCTCATGAATTAAGCATACTGTTGACAGAATGTTGTGTTCCGATGCCAGGTATTCAGAAACGCCGTTGGCCTTGGATAATTGATGAGCGGCCAGCATAGCGGCCACCCGTGTAAGTCTTCTCTCCACATGTCCATTATTGACCAGCACCAACTTGAAACAAAAGTTGAACCAGCGAAGTCCCTTTACTTGAGCCCCATGAAATCTAAAGCTTGACGCAAAGGAGATTTCCCACAGTTGCATGTGATATGCACACTCTGAAAGAAGACGAAAAAACACTCGTGCACAAATATGCACGCAATATTGGAAGTCGGTGGGAAATATCCTTGGGCGTTTTGTTTGCGTGGCAAACCACACTGGCTGTGTCTGGTGGTGGAGCGTTACGTTACATTTATACTTACGCGATCTAACCCAAAAACATTTTTTTATGGATCCTTTGGCGGTTGGTGAATTTTTTTCTTAAAAATGTAATCTGAAAAAAATACATGTGAATCTTTTTTTAAAATTCATGTCCACATCTTCTTGATTCTTTCGGTAAAGTCACGTAGAAGGGAATAATAAAATAATAAAAATAAAACATAATAAAATACAATTCTCACGACGTTTCGGCCACAACGCAAGCAGCCGTCCTCAGGTGAAGAACAGGTCTGTCG
>NW_024705187.1:18762-64233 GCF_018977255.1 Callorhinchus milii
CCTGCCCGCGACGCAAACTCTGAACTACCGACTTACTCGACCGTTGAGATATGGCGTAAGGTTAATTACCAGCGCTAGATGTTTGTGCAGCCGTTTGCAAACCGTTGGGGAGCGCAGAACCGCGAAGGCTGGGTATGGTCTTGACTTATTAGCCAGAGGTTACTTGTCAATGCAACGGGAGAACTCGGGTGAATACGTTGGCTATGCCGAGGTCCTCACCATCAGCACGGAGCATCTATCATCCTAGACTAGACAATCCAGAACTACCTAGCTGCAGCCTTAGTGATCCCATCCTTCCTATTATATAGGTAAACGACTTTGACCAGGCCCCTAGAGATGAAACCCTTTGGTATACGCGATCTAAGCTACGGAAGAGGACTTCGCAACTTAAAACCTACAAAATACGTGATGCCAGGTACAAGGGAGCCTTTACTTATACTTTCACGGATCGCTGCACTTGCGAGGGACTTAGGATCAACAGTTTCGGAGACATGCACTAGCTGCAACCATCCGTCTTACAAAATCGTGTGCATTGTGAATATATTAAGGTAACGTATGGACAGGTACTATCCGAAACCCTGCAGGTGTTGTCAGCAGTTCACGGCAAGGGTAGTGAGTGGACAGTGTAATGCCTTCGACAGCGCTTTTCGCATCAATGAAAACGTCTTAATGCCACATCTCGTGCTCGGGCCAGCACTAGAGGGATGGCTCTATGATGTCGCTTCGCCCTAGTAGGGCGTGTCTTGTACGGCAATACCTGCCATTGATTTCCGCTATTTTGGACGCTGAGAAAAATGTCCTAAGACGAGGGAAATCGATTCTATTCATGAAATAGAGGACGAGACTGCTCACAGAGATCTAAAAAGACGCGTTGCGACGTTAACGGATGCCACTCTGAAGTTTGGTAAACGGGGGTATTCAGCAAGGGCTCAGTCCCTAGGCCAACGGAGGTCAGCCATTTTGAAGCAAAACGCGCACTTGCACATCGTTCGCGAATAAGGAGAGTGGTCGTCCGTGGGTGTTGCGAGAATGCTACGTGAGACTATAGCACCTACGCTGGGTGAGCTAACGGCCAGGACTCCCCTAGGGGATTGAACTGACTCCCACACCCACCGAGGTCGACCTAGCCTAAGGGGTTGATGAGGAATTCCACATGGGGCTTGTTGGAGTCAAAAGGTAAGTCAGTGCTTGGTCCGCACCCTTTCGGTCGGAGTGAATCAGCACAAGTGACTACAAGACGCCGGACACGCTCCCTGAATTGAGACTTTCCGAGTTCACAAAGCGCCAAGCGAGCCATTGAGCAATTCCATTTATGTTTGCCTCTCTAAACACGCGTAATTTCGTGTGGAGCGTTTACGGAGATCGTGTGACAAGAGCACTTCGCTAAACGATTAGAGCCGCATTATGGGAACTGCCATCTAGAGCCTCAGCGACTGAGATAAAGTTCTAAGTCCCTATCGGGCCTTGCTCTCAGACTTAGATAACCTCAGACAATTAAGAGTAGGCACTTCCCAATCACTGTGTCTCTGCTGTAGGGCCGCAGACCGAATCGGCGCGTGGCGATTCACGTTTCGTCCGACACGCTGGCGTGTCGCCCATGCGGGGACCAACTCTCAACTCTACTGGGGAAACAGGTTAAACAGATTGAGCTCAGTAATACTATTAAGAACACAAAGCGCGAATTGTGTTTATGCGTGATCACCGTCCATCCTGGTGCATAATGTTTACTCCTAGACATAGAAATTATCAGCGGTCTGGTCTAGAGCCTCTTACCAGGTCCAAAGCCACTGCTGCCGAGGCCCGAGTCATACAGTAGTGTGAAGTTGCAGCCTTAATCCGTGCGAAGTATTAGCCGGTAAAACCCGATGTTGTGTGTGGGCCACGCACATTCTATAATCGGCATGCACAACTCCAATAAGCAAGCATAATTGGCGGGATTTTGTTGCCGGTCAAAAGAACTCCGCGGGGCAGTAGGTGCTTATAAGATAGGTTCCGGGGAGGATCAACTTAGACTAAGCAGAAGTCTCAGCAAGATAGACGCACGAAAAGTGGTACCAAATTCGGGACCCAGTAGACTAGTTCGCATCGGGACTTCCCGACTTGTTTACAGGAATCTATTACGTGTAGTTAATTCGAGTGACAATAACTGCTACATTGTTCCCCTCTGTATCTCGCATACCACTGCGATTAACTGATGTGGCTAGAATCCCCAGTTCCCGCTGTATGTTGGGTCTTGGATGGGGCTTTTTCGTCTGAGCAGAAGAAGATCGGCCAGAATACTGCAAACCCCATCGGCCGGCCTGAACAGTGGGCGTTCGGACATAGTCCGCAGCTTATAAGGGGCCTGGACATAAGAACGTACGAATCGCTAACGTCGCCGTTGTTCACGTAGAAATCTGGAGCTTGCAACGCACCACGGACAATGTGAACGTCAATTCACGGTCGTCCCTCAAAGTCATCGCTCTTTATGACCGTCAATGTCGCTGGTTGTCGAAGGGAGGCAAGTAGAGGCGAGGTGCCGTTTTGATATAGTGCCGGGTTGCCTTGTCGAGGGCAAGTATGAGACCAAGCAGCTACCTGTCTGAAATGCCGATTATGACAGTTACCTACGTTTTCCATGCCTAGTTTAGCATTCGTACGATGTTTGCCGACGTACTGCTGATTCTCCCAACGGTAGTTAGCACAATCTTTCCATTAGGTGGTAGTACGGCGCGACACAGTGGACAGTGATTCCCTGAACAGGCGGGAAAGCCTATCATGGGGAACATAGGTGAGCACGGCTGTAGTTCATGCCGGGGGATCGACGCAAGGCGGGGGAACGGAGGCAGACCGTTGCATCAAGTGTGAACGATTTATCGCGATTCAAAGTGAGCTGTCGCCTATGGCATTCCCACCACGAGTTCCATAGCGTTAGCACCGCAGCCTTGAGGACTGGTTTCCTCCCACTATTCTCTAACTCGTGCGTCCATGCAAAGAGCTCATCACCCCTATTCATCTCGTGAAAGATGTCCGAGGGGTTGCGACACCTTGCCGGGTGGGCCGATATCTGACTTAGTTTGGTACGGACAGGCCCAAAAGATACGCTTTTCAGTACCGCGGTAAGACGTCGTTTCTAAGAAAGTTCGAGGAGGGGGGAAACGGATTCGCCCGATAGGTTGAGTGAACATACATAGGTGTTTATACTAAACCACCGACCTGACGGCGCCTTAGCACGCGTGCCATCCTTGTGGTAAACCCAGGGTAGTTGTATAATCCACAAGAAGCTGGCACTCATCCGAAGCCGTGGTTACCATCGGTGCGGTGTTTGTTCGAATATTCGTCAATGTAAGATGGTCCCGAATATTGACTCCTCGTATGGATAGGGGTTGCGGCCACGTCAAATTCTATGCGCCTGAAATCGCTGCACGCGCCTCGGCATTTTACACCCGGCGTCCTCCTCAGGAAGGGTGATGCGAGTGCTCTGATGCCATAAAGTGAGCACCTTACCAGAATGGGAAGGGTACCGGTTTATGTTCTAAAGTGATGCACGACTTATGGTATGTCCTGTCCTCTCGACAGGGATAGACACGGCCTCAATTGCATGGCCGGCCTCACTCCTTGACGATACAGATCAACAGGCTGAAAGGGCCAGTTACGCGCCATCTTCGCGTTCGTATAGGGGGCTATCCGACTGGATTTTTGCGGGGAAGTCGGTATTCCGGTGCGGGCTCAACGGAATTCTGGTTAAGAGGCCGGCACTCCGCACATTAGACGTGGGAGCTGTTAGAGCACGTTGGGTTGGGCCCCTAACACAGAAGTAGAAGCCGCCTCAATAAAGCTGGTTGGTGCTATTGTTCGGCTCTATTTTGGTCAACTGCCCGTACACGGTTCGGACAGGATTCATTTAGCCCAATATACGACTGACCAAATGAGCTAAACATCCACCTACGACCGAAGGGCTCACCAGCAGATTCCAGACCAAATTTGACCACGCTGCGTTCTAGAGCCATGACATCACAAACCAAGATAGAGTATGATAAGTTAAGCACCGGGACACTTCTCATCGCCTGTTGTACGAATCTAAAAAGCAGTCTCGGGGATTTGTTCAGTCGGTCCTCCCGGCCTGCTTTGGTGTGTCTTAGTTTTGCAACTATTCGTACGTCTTGACGCACATTCTTATTTGGGTTATCCATACGGAAGTAAAATCCAAGAGCGTATTAGACCGACCGTTCGGGATGATTAGACCCCGTAGGACTTTGCGCCATTGCAGGAAAGTTGGGTTCCCTGAGTCAGGGCGTAGCTATGGTTCACGTTCCTACCGATAAGTCAAGAGCTCAATACAAACCGGGGGCACCGAAGCGATCCTCGCCACCGGTAGGATAGTCAATACCGAGTTTATCATCAGATGCTTCAGGCTCTAACCGACGACTACGAATTTCTGAGTGATCCGGGAAGTCAGTGCGATTGGGGCTATATCGTCCGCAATGTAAGGGAACACAATAACAAGGGACTACATAACCTGCTAATACATCTTTCATCCGAGCAACAGGTAAGTAACCGATATTGAGTATCGTAATGCCAGATGTCTTATTAGTCGTCCTTGGGGTAGGCCCTGCCTATGCTACCCGAGGCCAGAGAGACGCTTGTGGGCACATACCCGCCAAAGTTAATTATATTATGGAGCTTACTATCACTGTTTGCGGGTTCGCTCAGGCGCGGTCCCGTCGCCTGACCCTATCGGGATTAGATGGAAAGTCATACCGCTCTTAGACCATTTTTAACTAGCTAAAGCTAAATGTGTGCCGGTTAGCCTGAGATTCGGCAATTTATCGGATGAAGATCATCCCCAGCCTGATCAAGGTAGGATGTAAAAGACCCCACACACCCAAGAAATGGGCTTTCGTCTCCACTGAAGCGGTAAACGTTCATCGAGTTCGTCGGACTCTTGCACGTTCTCTTACGAGATGTATTAAACAGTAGGGCGGGAAACCACTAAACCCACTCCAATAAACCGAATCGATCCTGGGCAAATCGTAACCCCCTCAATCTAAATCTTATTTCCGTCGCCATTAGTTATTTGTTGAACCCGGGGATCTATAGCCGCAACGCATAGGCGCATGCTGACCCAGAACCGGACTTTTCTTAGCCGTGTCACGGGGTTGCATATTGTTAGATCACGCCATAGAATTGATATTGCGTCGGCTGGTCACACCGGCAAAACAGTCACGATACGAACTTGTAGTTAGTATCCTGATACGTCACGCATGCCCATTAGACGTCGTATCTACCGTTGTGCAAACGTAGTCGTTTGTCGATTGAACGACCGATGACATTATTTCGCGCTTGCACAGACTTGCGGGACTAACGGAAAGTTTAATTATGATATCTACAATTTTTGAGGAACAAGAGGGGCGTGCTTAGCCTAACCTAAGCCATTTGGGAAATCTCCCCACGGAGTAACGAGGCTATAGGGCTAACCTGCACGCACCCACTGACCCGCCGTGTGGGTATTTGCTAGTACGAGTGTGTCTAGTGGTTTTCAAGTCGAGGCAAGTCGTACACCGAGCGTATTGGATTTTGTCACGTAGCCGATGTACCTGAATTTGCTTCTCCGTGGGGTCGAACGTTCCGTCTCCCGTTGAGCTATATGTAACGTGCTGACAATTCGTGCTTCTAGACCTAGTACACCTTCTCGGTTACGTTGCTAAAACGTGCCGACACTCCATACCTCCAGCTCTCCTCACAGATAAATTTTCGTCGAATGTGACCGCCAGAAAACCAGTGAACGGCACTTATTTGCCAACGTCGATAGATGAAATGAAACAACAGAGTCTTGTAGGAGCTTTTCGCTCTTACCAGGGGTTAGCGATGGCCCCATTATAGTTCGATCACTTAGTGACGACGTTAGTACAGGAATGACCAAGCGACAGCCGGATGCTAACAATCTTAGACCCAATCGATGACGAATGCCGGCGAACAATGTCATAGCATTTAAAGGGTACACGAACCGCCGTGAGAGGTTACCAGTCCGGTGACCATATGGTCCTAACTTTATCCCAATCATGAAGTAAATGGCAATTCTCCTTTAGACAGCGAGGATTCTGGCGAACCGTTCTGGCAATCAGTGGGTCAGGCCATAGCAGGCCTGGTAATGTCAAGCTTCATGTGAGGTAGTAATGCCATGTGCTACCGTGGCTACCAAATCACTGTACCCCGTCCTTATTAGACGTGCTATACTGACCCACTTCTGTTTTATGCAAAGTGGCAACAAATGCCGACGTAGGATAAAACAGGTTGACGGGGGGTCAAGCTCAGGCACCAATTGTCTGGTGATCACATCGGCTACACAATAGGGTTGGTCTGTCCTCGCTGCCAAAGGACAACTCTCATACTAGCCGAACGTAGCAGGTGTTATTGCCATATATGGTGATTGACATAGTAGGTGATCATTTCGTATGTGATTAACAGGTTGTCTATCGTGGCTGGGCGAACGTAGAGGGGATTTTCTGATAATAAGTGACAAATGAAACACGGTACTGCCAAGGCGTACCAGCCTAAGTCACATTTAGCCTACATTCGCGTGATGTTGATTGCTGCCCACACTTTCGATTGGATCAGCCTCGTGGCCCATTGTTATCGACGCCAGAATACTTACACGTCGACTAACCAGCGGCCACTTGCATTGTTAAAGCGCTGGGGAGGCACCATTCGCTGCTTGAAAGGTACTAACACCTGTAGCATTACAGATGTGAAAGAGTGCAGTGAGGTCGTAAAATTGTCTGGGTAGCCACGCATCCGGACACAGTTCCCCTATCCCGCCTTGTGGCGCAAGTCAACGTCGCCGACCCCGGGGCTTTCACGAGTGTTTGTGATAATCTTTATTACCCTAAGCTGCTACGGTAGTATTACCACTCGCGCTGACCGTCCAAATTTTACGTCGGCTCCCCAGTTTGTCACAGTAAGTGGGGGTTTGTGACCACGTTAATAGCTCCCCACTCGCTTTTCTAGCACTCAAAACGTTCCATCATGCGGTGACACTGCGCATAGCATGAAAGCATATGTTCTACGGCAGTAAGTGTATATCAGTTAATAGCGGGTAAAGAACCCCGCGCTATAAGCCGTTACGCCCCAATCCCGGCGTCGAGCTCGCAGGTTTTTTGCTGCCCTACAATATGATGTGACATCACTCGGATTCCAAGCTAGACAATGCAACTTATTCTATAGCGGGCTTAATCCGGCTCTGGGGAGCCACGCACATCGGGGACGCGTCGCAGATCATCGCCGAGCCGCACAGAAGATGGACGCAGACTACACGGCCTGATAGTCATTAGGTGCGCGTGATCTCAAAAGATTCCACGCACAGATAGATGCATAAGCTGACCCTTGTCTCCTCTTGTACGATGCTGCAGCTCGTGGTACTCTAGTGGGGGTCCCCATATCAAAGTTCTTCATATTATTGGCTATCAGGTATTCCGTTCCAAGAAAACGCGGACGGCCAGAACCATGCGCCGTGTTTCAGCGTTACTGGATGGTACGCATCTTAGGGATAAACAGGGCGGTGTGCCATAGGATAGTTGTATTATAACCTGGACTCATCGCAAAGCTCAGGGGAATCCCCAAGTAGTCGGGAGTATAATGAAGTACACGATTGTTCACCAACCAACAACAGAGCTCAAGTCCTGTTGCAGAGTAGCTCTTCAACCCCTGAATTGACAGCATCTCAGCACGCTTGGGCACGTTCGAAATGCTTTTGACGTTCGACAGATGAACTTTTCGTCGAAGGCCAAGCTAAGAAAATGCTCCTTTAATGTCCTACTTAACTCCTATCCCTTCTGTGGGGACTGCGTATGGTTCGAAGAATACTCAGGTGGGGATATCTTACGCGCAATAGCGGGGGCATGAACCAGCTACGTGGGCTGTGCTGCAATGTTAACTCCTCCACATCTTTGCGCATACTGCCGGCCCGCTTTACCTTTAATTTCGGCCTAATGGGGTCCTTAATTGACGGGAGGTCCCTGTCTGGTTACTGCTGTCGTGTTTGAGGAACTACGGTTTGAGCCGCCTATAACTCGAAGTAAAACAAGGTGGACGTACGCCAACCCATACTGCACGCAAAGGGAGCTTAAGGCCCGATGTAACTGCGTTGGTAAAGTAATTAGTTCAGCACCTTGGTAGATACAGGCAAAGCCCAGTACCGCGTACCCAAAGGGTTAACATCGGTCCGCAGGTCCGGAATCATCTGAGTGGTACTTGTGACCAGAATAAACGCCAAAAGTTAGTTCCTAGCGTTTGCCATAGCGTACTCTAACGCAGCGGACTACTGGCCCGGCGAGGACTACAGTGCCATTAGACTGCTACTTGGGTTAGTTATGAGATCCCGCATACTCTCCGATACATGTTGCTCCGATCCTATTAGCGGCCGCTCGCTGTGACAATTATTCATATGTACATAGCCGGCAGTTATGGATACGGTAGTAGTTGGAATCGCCATGCTTGTGCGACTATAGATAAGTAGGTTGAGGAATTACCTGCTAATTCGGACAGAGGTGCCCACACTGGCATGCCTGTCAATGTGGCGATCTCATGGCGTTTTACCTCGAAGACCTGATGCTCGGAGTGAGGAGGTCATTGGACAGTGTACTACTTGGGTGCTCACCTACAGGCGAAAGATTCCAAGCCTGATCACTTGGCTAAGATAATTACGGTCACGGAGTTCACAAGTCCGATTCTTTAAAGGAGGGGCTCGGTTACCTTGTTGACGTAGCTGGTGTAAGGGGCTTACCAATCAGGTAGACTGACTCCTACCTGTCTTCTTACACTTCAGTGGAAGTAAGCGAACTTGACAAAGCGCGTTATCGGTTATGTCCGGGGCACTGTATCTAAAGTATGTGAATCAAGTATATAGTGGCTCACCCATATATCCTGGTATGTTCATCGGGCTGTCGGACTTAATTACGCATTAACGCATCCCAGCGTTCACGTCAAGCCAAGGCCCCTGCAACGATGACCCAGCCGCCCCACTTAGTTGCTATCTAATTATTATCCATTCATTAACACCCACCGGCTGTCTCCTCGGGACCTACTCGCATCCCAGGCAAGACGGTCTACGTGAGTGAAGACTTAGGCTTGTCCTAGAGTAGAGCAAGTACGCAAGATCCCTCTGCTCCAAGACACGTTGAATTGCAGGAGATATCAGATGGGGATATTCCTGCCTGGAGGTCTGGGGGACATTATCGGGTATTAGTACTTCATCCAACCCGCCGCCTAGTGCGGTACCGGTAGGGTGTTTTCGACCGAGTGCGGTGCCTCGGAAGTATCGGGAATGAGGTTCAGCTTGAGTCTAACTTGCAAGCGGAATATATTTGGCTTAGAGCCAAAGATGTGTATGCCAAGTAAAAGAGTGTTTCGCCCCCACGGACGGAGGAAATCGTCCTTTCGGTTGACGGTCAGGATGTGTGGCGGGAGTCTCATAAAACTCCCGACGTCATCAGTGCCGAGAAGGTTAGAGCCGCCGATGCCTATATATCGCAAAACGCTTTCCCAGGAACTGGGTCCGCAAACTGCAAACTCAATAGATTATACTAGGGTTGTCTGGCATTTCGATTCAGTCGCAACCGGCGTCCGTCTCCGAACAGTTGGCCTGTAATTCTAGTCCGCCAGCGGGGCTCGAGGTTATGTGAGCCTACTGATTAAGGAACAGCATCGTAAAAAAGATTGTGGTAGCTGGACGCAACGTTGCGTTTGTGAACCTTACTATGCTCAAGTTCAAATTTCGCGACGATCCACTGATCCTACCTTTATGGCGATCAGTGTCGTATTACTTCGCCCGTAGCCAATTCGATTTGTCTTTAGGATTCCTAAAACGGCTACATCCCGTCCGTCTGCTGGTTAGTCACAGCGCCTCCTATATCGTTGACGTGCGAGGGTGTTAATTCAGACGTCGCGACTGGAGTAGGTTGAAGCGACTAGCTTTAACGTGTGGCTATTACCTCACCCTAAATAAATCCATCATTCCCATTCTGATATCCTTTACGGGCTGCGATGCCCGCAACAGACTTAGTGGGACGAAGAAGGGGTAAGCAACACTTCCTGGGATGCCAGGTAGCGGCGCGATCTTTCTTGCGTATCTTGTATTCACACTGTACCCTGTGCCGGGGCTCAGAGGCTACAATTTCCTCCTGGTTGGTGTTTCACGAAAAACGGCCGTACCAGTCCAGAAGCCCGACATCATCTCTTGTCGGGTCTCACGCGCCGAGGAAACGCGCGTGAGATGATCCTCTAGTAGGGCCTAGCCGGCATGTCTTTAAGAAGGATCTTTGGCTACCTAGTTTGAGGTGCGACTTCCAGTTGGCTAAGGGAATGATAAGAATTTGACTACTGTAGTGATGAATCAACTTATTTTGCTCTCTCAGGCTACACTGACATCAGACTCAGAGTTTGCCCAGCCCCACAGAGTGCCATAACCAGATTGGGAAGCCTTAATCACGGTAGGGTGAGTCCTACTCTGATACCCATTGACATCAGCGATTAATCCGCACTCGGCCGCAGACTATAGCAAGATGGGGTTGGATGGTCCGTTGACCACCTCCCGGGGTCAATGTGCATCTCTGTCAGGAGTGAGAAGGAGAGTAGCACCCAACGACCCAGAACACAGGCGGCACGAGGTCTCTTCGAGCAGGGACCAGGAGATACGCGGGACTTCTTGTGCATTCGCTACAGTCATAGTTCTAGGAGTATGCTCAATTTTCCACATGTTTCAACGTAGATGATGATGCACACAATGCGTTCGTAGGAGGTATGCACAGTGCCGTCTCCTTCATAAATCTTGACGCGCATGCTAGGTTGGTGGATGTATGAACACGGCGGTTCATTTGCTGAAGACACCCGGGGAAACCGGATGGACCAGATATGGCGACTAAGGTCACCTACTTAGCCCCGCCAGACGCTAAAAGCGAGTGTTTTAGCTCTAATGGATAGAAGCCGGAAGAGTTTGCTGCGGTGCCGCAATTCATGAGACGACGAGGACTATAGAAATTAGGAGTGTTAAGAGGTTTTGCGAATCCTTACAAACACCACCTAACTGTCTTGCTCCCTATCACCATCCCCCTCGGTAAAATCGGGGCCTATCGCCTAGTCAATGCTCTGGACTTTTTGTAAATCTTCAAACGTGAATAGCTATTACTATACCGTGGGCGAGCAGCTCTGACGAATCGAGAGTCCAGCCGAAAAGTCGGAGAGGTGAGGAGTTCAGTAGGACTAACTCGGCATCAATTTGACCCTTATAGGATTTGTGAATACAAATATAAATGATGTCACCACGAGAGCTGAAGAGCGGAGAGTTGGATTAGACTCGTTTCAGGTTAATAGACCTGCAACCCTCCGCATCCTAAATTGAACTGTGGTGGACAATTGTGTCACAGGACCCATCCTGCACGGGCACCTGGTGTGAACCCGGGACTGCCCCGTGCTAGAATGAACTCTTTTCTTACAATCGCCGAAGTGGGGTCAATCTTTACAGTATAAATAGGTAAGCGAAACGTGTTTGATTGGAAGATGGGGTTCTGCAGAGGCTCTTGTACTATACGTTATTCCCCACTGCGTTGTAACGCCAATTGTACTTGTAGTAAGAATTACAGTGAGGGTACCCTCATCCAGGCTCGTATATGTAAATTACTAAGATCCCCGGATCACGCAGAGTGAGCGAACTGCGCAGAGCCATAGTTTTCCAGTAGAATCCGTTTATGGTTCTTCCGCGAAGATGGACTGCCTGATACGGTACCTCCAGGTATTAACGGCGGAACGTATATTATGGGGCCGGTCAGCTGATCCCGCTATGCCGTAGCGTCGTAGGCATCCTTTGAGCCATTGTGTCGCTAGCTGAACCGCGGCTGGGAACGGCGCTCAAGGTGCCACCTAGTCTGCATGTCCATGATTCGAACGTGCATCCTAAGAAAGAAGTTGTCGTTGTGCATAAAGAGAGCAAACCAGGGAATTTGCACATTCAATGAGGCGATTATAGTAACGAAATATTTTCTCTGTCTACCATAAGGGACGCCAGTTTACGGTTAACGCATCGGAGCCTGATTATGCATCTATGACTTGGTGTTGAGTTCAGGGAAAGCTAATCATCGGTTGCCCTACCTCCGACCGGCGTCATACTTTTGAATTTATTCGCTTGAAGTTGCATGACGCAGGTACCATGCCCATCCCTCCGACTCTTGGAACAGGCGAAGAGTGAGACGTCTTCCATGAAAGTTTAAGATATATTGCGAAGTGAAATCCAACCCCAGAGAACTAATGAATATGTTCTTCTTGGTTGCCTTCTTATCTGGCACCGCAGACCCATGTAGGCTCCATATACACTAGTACCACACCAGCAAAGCGTCTACTTTCGTACAAAACGGCTCGTCCTAGGATGAGTCCCACCAGTAATTTGGAATCATTGGCTGCGACCAGTTGTATACTAGACATTGACTAGTCCCCTGCCCCAATTAGCCAGCTCATCACCAGAAATAAATTTCCTCAACTTAGTCGCGTCGGTATGTAGTATCAAAACAAGGATCCGTATACTTATATGACCCGGGAACTTATCAGCCCAATGTCGAGCGCTTTGTGGAGTAACACGAGAATGAACAAAGGGGCAGGGACCTGGCTAGTCTGGCGGTCTGGAAGAGTCCTAAACGGTTTGTTAGTCCATGAAAGCATTCGGATGGTTCAATCTCGGGAAAGAGGCAACGCATTACTTTCGCATGGATGAGTTTAAGGACTCTCGAACATTCCTACATTCCCGAAGCGAAAGATATCGGTTGCAATTCAGATTAGAGTCGTCAATAAAGACTTCCCGACGCCCCTAATACTCGGCGTGCAGTGTGTGCTAAAGTACCTCCTGCCTCGCCGTAAATGCCAACTCCCGGCGCGCTGTCCGTGGGTACGACTCGATCAATTCCAGTCTGGTGCGGACAGGTAAAGGGTTGTTGGCTCCTACACATAACTCGAGGAGATAAAACCCGTGCAGGACTTTCTCCACTCCCACTGTTCCCAAGCAGAAACAAACGACGCCGTAGTTATCCACGCCGTGCGTAAGCAGTGCCCAAACGTGAATATATATGGTCTAACCACATCTGCGGATCTGAATTCAACGCCCGGGGAAAATCGAATGATTTGAAAGTCTTTGATCGACAGTGATACCCTAATAAGGCTCTATGTCGCTGAACAACATCTGTGCAGTTGATAAGAAACCAAATTATCGGGGCTTGCTACCCTTCGCGTGGAGGCGTGGGATCGGGGTCCCTGGATGAGGCCCACTCGTACTCCACTTTACCATCGGAGTCTACCTAGTGCGTACGTCAACAATCTGTGAAAGTGGAGACTGCGCGCCAGTTTCCGAAAGCTTATCATCCGGCGGTGAGCCTCGATTAGAGGAGCTACAATATGGCATACAGTAAAGCCACCGATTATCGGTAAGTTGGACCTCTCTGACCAGCCCGCTATGGTGTAAGCGTAAAGAAGACAGAGCTAGCTTTAGCGATAACTGTGGTGCGCCAGGAAATATTCGTTTATTGTCTTCAGAATTCCCTGAGCCCGCTGCGTGAAACAGGCATTTAAGAAGCAACAACCACACGGTACGGTCGCAGGTATTCGGGTCATTTGGACATGTAGCCTGGATTAGTATACTAGATGAACCTTGAGGCTGCTGATGCTCTTCTACCGATTCTGTGGCACAGGCTACACAAGGCGACCACACCAGTGACTTGCCGTATATTCCCAACTCGAGGGAGGTTGGATGTGTGTCGGAATGCATTTTCTTAGCCTACCGTCTAACAGTGTAAGAACACGACTGGGATCCACTAGAAGGTAGGCCGGAGCCAAAGAAAGATCTTGTGTGGAATATGTTATAACAGAAAAACTAGCGATTCGATGTGCGTGCCGAGTTGATTAATCGAGAGGTCTAGAGTTGGGTCATAAACCGGCTACGGCCAAGCACTAGCCGTAATGCTGGACCCTAGAACCTAAAACTAGGTCAGGAGGCACAGATAGGCAGGACGTGGCGACGGTACGAACCAAGGTGCAACGACCACGACGATCCCGGTTGACGCAGTTCGGATTCCCTCAATCTAGCACAAACATACGCGTGTGTTGGCATCCTCATCACATGAGTAGCGGGAGTGCTAGTACGTGCCAGAGAAGGTTAGGTTTTTAGCCTTATTTACATATCGTGATTACTCGCTCATTGTTTGGGTTGCGGTAGCGCGCGATATCAAACACGTATGACTTCCATGTGCCGGCAACCGTGCTTCGCGTCGTACTGCTTACCGTCTTGAGACTATAAAAGGATTCATTACCAGACTTAGGTGGTCTATTGGCAGTGGTTCCATTGAGAAAAGTTAAGTGGTCCAGCAATCAGCAGTAATCACCGGGTGTGAGTGGGTACATATGATTACTAGTGTAGTCCTACCAACAGCTACAGGTGCACCAAATAGAAGGTAACATCGCTTACGATCAGTCTACCATCTACTAACCTGTGGACTACGCTAGTTAGAGGAATAGAATACGCATTAGCGAGCAAGACATTGCTTTAAATCTACATGTAGCGGAGGAAGGAGTCGGGTCGTCTCTCACACGTAAAGATGCTGATGCTCAATGTTTCGACTTTGAATGTGGGCCGAGCGCTTCCAATCGTGAACTCAACGAGAGATTCAACGCGCTTCATAACGCTTAGTTTTTGAGGTGGTTAGATCGCTCAGGGACAGGGGATTTCAGAGCCTTTACCGCTATTGTTGCCGATTCTGCGAGATTAGGCCCCTTGTTTATGCGCAGTTCCGACGTCGCCGTATACCAACCCTTATGGAAAGTAGTTTCAGGTATAGTAAGCTAGCAGCTTTCTAGGCTGGGACTCAGATGGTAAGGATATGTAAATATAAGCTTCCGGTTCATCGGGATTAGATTGTTGGGCCATGTAGAGCCTCACCAGCTCGCGAGAGCGAGGATTAGCACTGGTCTAACCCAAAGGATAGATCAAGATCATTGCCGACGGTCAGAGGTGTAGTAATACTCATCCATATGGTCTAAGATATTTTTGCTTTAGTCGATCGTTGAAAGTGCTCTCGCTGTGGAGCTGTAGGGTCTCACAATAAGCCCAATTCCTTCCTTCACCGTACGATCAGTTTCGCAAACCGTATTCCTCGAGTTCAGACACCGGTTACCGTGTATGTGTGTCCTAAAGTTGTCCTATAAGGCTTGTTTAGGCAATCCAAAATTCGTTGTTTGCTCCATTTTTTCTGCTAAAGGCGGAAGCAAAGCCTGCTATGGCCTGTGTGTTTCACGTTTCGGATGTCACACAAGCCTTGCTCGGGCACGTCTGTGTGTGCTGGCAGATACGACTGCAACTAATTCCTTTGTACACTAATGGAGTACACAATGCCTGGACATCTTGATGACCCGGCATACCGTAAGGCAGTTGCGCAGTTAGCGTAGTTCATCCGTCTTTATCGCCGTTGACCCAGTAGTAAGACATGGTACAACACCAAGCATAGTGTCTCAGCCAGGACGTTTGATGGTATCTTGGGTGCCGTTTCTACGGGCTGGGGCATTGTGATGTCATGTTATGGAACATAGTTAACAGTGGTGAGTTTCGAGAACTTGAACTAGTCGGAATATCGCGTTAGAGAGCTGAGAACGAATGATGCCATCAAGGATAAGGGTAGAACTCAGGAGTTCATAGAAAATGGGGTTAGATAGTAACCGAAGACAAATTCAATCGCCCACATAGACAGTTTCGACCACTAATTATAAGAGAAGCGCCGCCGGAGGCAGGATACGATTCCTGTTCTAGATTTAGCGGCCGCGACCCTACTTGTCTCAGATGCGACAAGTGCTTAATACAGGCCGTGCAGACGTTCCTGAGCCGTACACACGTGTTCACACGGCCATAGGTATCATGATCAGGCCCTCGAGCAGCGCCCTTATGATGAACTCGTATCGATGTGTTGTATGGTACGGTTTACGTCAATCGCGAGCGACCCAACGAAGTCGAGTGAAAAACCTGGGCCATACGGCAAACGCACTTCCCAACCTCATGTCGACCGGCGTTCTCCAAACGGCTTAGGCATTTAAAGTGTAAACCGTTTCATCATGTGTCCTACTAAGGAAAAGGTCACCGCCTCTTACTCAGCACTAAGGAGCTTGAAGTAGTCAAGAATTTCAATTGATGTTCTCTCGGTCTGGTAGAATCAATATCTTCGGGGAGGGGAACCAGGCGTTCAGTGCCAATATGCCAAGGATGTGTGGGCAACAGGTTATGCCCTGCGACACAGTTTGGATGAGTAAACACGCTTATCCTCCGGCAGTGTCCAAGTGGAGGAGGTAGGTACATCAAAATATAGTCGAGAACTCAGCTGTCACAGCTGTATGGCGACCAGACTAGCTTTCATGTTACATGCGTAATCTCTATACGTATTATGGGTTAATACGTATGTGATTTCGAACGAACTACAACCCGACATAGCTAATTGGTACTTAAGGGGACATGTATAGATAGTTTAATTTGACGAGTAGTACCGGGGGGGAAAAGACATGGTGTGGACAGGTATGCGCCGAGGTCAGACAGAAGTTGAACCCAAGGCGTTTCGTTACATCCGCCGCCCGGCCCTGACGCATCCTGTGGAGCCTACCCCTGCGTAGGATACCTAGAATACGTGGTGAGCGGTCCAGAGAACTCGACCTTTTATCCTCCCCTGTCGACCTCCCACGTCCAGACACTATCTAGCGCATACGAGGCGTAATCGTAGTCTATCTGCCACGTAACACAAAGCTACAGCCGCTAACTTCCAATCTAGCGAGAGTGATGGTCTAGGCAGCCATGATCCTATCGTGAGATTCGTAACTCATGCGCATAGAATAGGCAACAAGAGTAGAAGTTCACCTCTCGGTAGCTAAGACCAGGAGTAAATCCGAAGCCAACGTAAACGGCCGCAAAGGGTCATTACCAGAGCATCTTTAATACCATACCACGTACCCTCGATCTCCTCCTGCCATAGAGGATAGTAAAGTCATTTAACTTGCTCCAAGGGTATATCGTACCTCTTTCCTCTTTGGGTTCGTCTTCTAGTGAGAAGGCGGTACCACGGTGCCACATTTGCCCCTTAGAGCATGTCAAAACTTGGTTCTCACGCCATCAGTGGTAGGCGTCAGTAGGCCATACACTGTTTGATGACTTTAGTTCGTAGAATCATTACTATCGCGTGACCTTGTGGCACGCGGTAGACTCGCAACTCTTCAATACTCCCCTCTCATGAGAGCTCTTGGACCGCCCGATCGAGACAGGATAATAGAGTTCGCCCAGCGGAGCATATTGTTCAATTTGTCAGTTCAAGGGTTACACCGGTGCTAGATCCCCTTCATGCGCGCCAGGCCGGCGGCCAGCGTGGAGGTGCGCATGGTTACCCTCTTTTAGAGAGGTGACTGACTTCACCTAGTCATTCCTAAATACTAAAAAGGTGATGATATCCGGTTCGTATACACTGGCGCCCCACTGACGAACGCGGCCATGACGTGATCAAGTCAAAGGTTGAGTCTTAATCCATGCAACGCAACGGAGATTCTATGGCAAATTGTTTACGAATGCGAAATATACAAATCCAAAGTCGGAGGCATAGTCGTCGCACACAAATGAGTCATCATGGGTTGGCGGGGGTGATAAACTTTATTTTCAGATCTACAGGAATTTCAACAGCAACAGGCAGCAACGAACAGTTGTAGCATCGACACGGACTATTACCACGAAAGTCCAACAACACGAAATCTACGCCAAACTAGATCTAAGCCGCCACTATACAGTAACCGCTGGGACTAGGATAATATCTGTGTTTGGGCGAATGGGAGTTGGTGACTGCATATGGGACGAGTAACTTCCTCTTATAACGTGTATGAGTTTACTTAAGCCTAATACTGCTGGCGTCCCAACACCACCGACAGATCGTAAGATCATCTTGGGAGCCTGAAAACGAGCAAGGTGGTTGTCATTGGTTTAGCCGGGCTCCGGCCAGTCTGGCGGTTCAATGTTGAACAATCTTTATCCGTCTCAACGTTAGTGGGAACCCTCCGAATGACTTGCCGCGCGTTCGTGTCTCTACGGGGGGATGTATTACGGGTCGCGTATACTTATTAGTGAGTAGAAACTACGCCAAATCCGGCATCGACCATTGATAAACTTGATGATATCTCTCGTAAAGTGAGTCCCATGAGGGGTCATAGAACAACTATGCGTCCGCGGCGATACCAAGAACCCTGTGTCAGACTTTCGTACTAGCCTGTGCCTACACAGGAGCCCTTAATCCCTACCATCCAGCCCTAATCCGACTTGCTCTTAGACTCTGTTAATGGTCCCGATTCTGGGTTAAACCTGAAGTGCTGAACCCAAAACATAATTTTACGCAAGCCGTAACCTCGGTTGAATGGCGACGTCCCCCGCCCTATTTGATCGGAGTGCCCGATGATTCAGAAGGGGAATAATCGGCGCTACAACTTTGCTCCCACATAACAGGATAGTATCCGTACGTATTGTCGTCCACACGTGCACCAACCTGATATCTCCATTTGAAACACGGTCTAAACTATTGTTAGGTGAGGACGCTCGCCCAAATTAGTGCATTTCAAGACGTACGTACGAGGAGAAAATCGACAACGGAGGAGACCGTACCTCCAGGATTCTTTTACTAAATAACGGCTGAAGTCGCAAGTCCGCAGAAGCAGACGGGCTCATACCTGGTATGCGAACCCCGTACCTGGATGTTTTAGTACAGAGACTAGTTTAACCGCCATGTAATACCTTCAAGTGAACGGTGACAAACGGATGTTCGAGCAAAGCTGCCGTTGGCCATCACGGCTGTGCCGGATGATGCGTAACGACACTGGACAGGTAGTAGATCGTAGATGGCCGGGTACATGTCAGACGGATGCAGTGCACTGGGGGCCTAGACACTCCTCAGGATTGCAACACAAGCATGCCTTTCATACGGAAGCCGTCTGGGGGTTTTCGGCTTGTGTAATCGATTGTGAAAATGTAGGGGCTTTTGCGAGTGGGGGTTCACTTACTTCCAATACGAAACGGCTTTCAACGCGTCCGCATCCGGTCTCGGTCATTAAGTGTCCGGCTGGAAGACCAAGCCCTCAGGAATATTTTCATCGGAACAATAACCGTAGAGTCAATTTGCGACTCCATTGATTGTTGTAACTAGGTCGTAGCTTTGGAAAGTCTACAATACGCGGCCCTTACAGGCTGAATGAGAGTATGCAGGTTTTAGCTTTACCTCATTTATCGAATGGAAACATTGCCTTAAGCACCTTCGTAGTCGTCTGTTGCCGCATCCCACGAGTAATAACTGGGAGCAATTCGGCTCTTTTCTAAATCACTTAAGACCATGGTAATGATTTAGAATATATACAAGTTGGAGTCCCTCTCGCGGACGGTCTTTAGACGTTATGCCTAAGAATGGTTAGACGGTTGCAGTGTCTATAAAAAGTATGCCGTATTAACAGACTTTGTTGTCATACGTTAAACTTTCGCTCGTTTTTTGGCAAATCTTACCAAAACGAAATTTGTCGAGATGGTTCACGCAATCAGGCCTACTCACAGCTGCTTATTCGACAGGGGTATGCCGTCTTATTCAGTGATGTTGCATTCTAGATTGGTTCCCGGTTGACTGGTGCCTAGAGTGATTGCGTGGACGGGCAGAAGCGGGAGACTGGGTCTCACGCAGAGGCTGCGGGACCGCTGCAAAGTAAGTGAATGCCTTACGGAACAGGGCCCCACTTCGGAACGCACACCCATCAGCGACCATAGGAACTCCTCACCTTACATAATAGCCCCTTTTACCACGAAACCAAACGCAGATTCACACGCTGACTGCCTTCTCATCGAAATTTATTAGTGTAGGTCTAAGTTCAGGCAAGTTAAGACCATATTACGGGGTTTGGCCGACTTCGTTTGGCAACGCGTGCTCCAGACCCGGCCAGTAAACGCGATCAAGTTAGCGTCACGAATAAATTCCTGCTGTAACGTCCATTCACCCCAAGATGTTCTAAATCGTTTCCACAATTTTCATTATACCCGTCACATGGGTAGATTACTTCGTTTTTCGCTGGGTAGGCCCCGCACTACTGTGAAGCCTTGCAACGTCAGAGAGCTTTGAGATACGGCCTCCCGTGTCTAAACGGGCTTACTGGTCGACTTCTGCACCCAAAGGCCTTAAATTGATGCTCGCGACGCTCCGCTCTTTACGTCAACTGTCGGACAGTGACACAACAAATGTAAGAACTCCGCGATGAAACCTCCCCTACCACTAGGGGGAGGCTCGTAGTGTGATGTATCCGTAGAGCAGAAAATTAATCCTACAAAGATAGTCTGATCCCTGACGCAACGTTAAGCTCAGTGTTAATGCGAGAACATTTCACGGAACCACGAGGGTGGAAGATCAGCAGTCGGTTTTCGATTGAGGAAGTATGCGAATATAGGGTCCTTAGGCCCGATCAACAGCCTTCTTCTTGTCCGATATGTTGCTTTGCGTCAGCCTGTTTGTGCCCGTTAGCTATATCAAGTATGAGATCGGTCTGTGTACCAGAGCAGAAGCTTCCAATAAAGTACCGAGCTTACGCTCGCTGACGATGACTGCCCTGTTATTCGACTGTCCTGCTCAGCTTGTATAACCCTTAAACCCAAGCACATGTGACCGCGGGCTCACTTCGTGGCATTCTCTTGCAAGACCATTGAATTTATGTCACATTTTAACAATGGGGATATTTAAACAGGGCCCACCTAACCATAAATCCTTTATACAGCCGTTAGGTGTTCACTCGTTAGGCCTCGGTGTGGAATAAACACCGCTATGTGGGGTGGTAGGAGGGGTGGCGCGTTTCCATCGCTTCTTTTGTTTCATTATTTTTCGTTTGAATGCAACCCTTATGTCTGCAGATTCCCTTCGTGAGAACTGACGCACTTGTTATTTTTTTTTTGCACATTTGTGTTGCAGAAAACTCGGTGATATTTGATCGGTCATCTGGTGAGTACAAAAAAAATGTTTTATATTTTTTTTGAAAGACATTTCATTCGTTCAAGATAACTCACACACTCCGTTGCAGACCCTCCCGTCCTCACTTCCCCTCGCACAAAAAAAAATGTAATATCACAAGGGGATTAAAAGTCAGGGCGGGTGCCGCCTGCTCACAATTCTTACTAAATGAGACCCAGTGTTGTGCCGTAAAAGTCTGCTCCATACTTATCTGGAAACCAGACCTCCTTGCTCTCATAATTCTCCAAAAATTGCCAAACAAACCAGATAAGTTAAACCGAAGGGGGGGGGTGGTAAAGCTCAGACGCTTCTTGTGTGAAAAACATCTTTGGGTGGGTGGGGGGAGGAAGCGGTCGCTTTGTAGAGTCTCAGCCAGTGCTAAATTGAAAAATGTCCGTGATAAAGAAGGGACGCCTTTCACGGGGGTTGGTGGTGGTGGTGGGGGGGCGTCTGTAGCACGTATTACACGACTGGTTCGTTTGATTTTTTGGAGGGGTTTCACGGCACCTTTTAATGCCGCTATTTTCCAGCCGAGTGTTGGATAATTTTAGCGCAGGCTATACCATCTGAGCTTCCCTGAGCGCCCCGTCTGACACAGTGTATGGGGTTACCGCGATTAAATGTGCTGCGCGAGCACAGAAATCGATTCGCTACCATTCTCTGAGGATTTGGCTTAAATTAAGCAAGTGTAATATAAATAACGTACTTCACAAGAAAGCAAGAACATTGTGTTGCGACAACCGTGTCGGTTTTCAAACGTTCGTGACCAATTAACACTTTTTTAAACGATCCAACAGAAGTTTTTTTTTTTTCCACGGCGGTATTTAGTAGTCCAAACACTAAATTTCTCAGCCGAAAGAAAACAACTGCATGCGTGACTGGTCAAAGGATGCTTGCTGACCGCGGTGTCACGGTCAGCGCACCGGACTTGCGGTCTGGAGGTCTCCATTTCCATACCCTCTCCATACACGGCAGTTGCAACAACGGAGGAGGTTTCTTAAATCCCTCCGCCCGTTCACCCAGCGATATAAATGAGTTGATCACACAATCGATTGGCAGGCCATGTATGGTGCGGTGAAGCGTGGGGGTACCTCTTCCAATTGTATTGACCAACACGGAAGAGTGGGCCAAACACCCTCATCCGCCAGCAGTAGCATGAGCAAGTAAATGCAGGGCTGCACCTTAACCTCCACCTTCTACGATTGTTTGAGCTTAGCCGCGGGCGAGAGCGTGTGCCCGCTCACAACAGCACTTGCCCTCAACAGCCCTGCGCGGGTCTACCGTTCTACCGTTGTCTCTTGATCCGCGTGCGTGTGTCCGCGTGCGTGTGTGTATGTGTGTATGTGCGGGTGTGTATGTGCGTGTAGTGGGAGCGGTAGTGTAGCGGTTAGCGCGCTGCGCTATGAACCTGGCGACCCGGGTTCGATTCCCGCTCACGGCCAACACCAGTGACGATTATCTGAACCGGTCCTGGGCCTCCCCTAGGTCGACTCAGCCTTAAATGAGTACCTGGTGCGGTGTGTAAACATCGCCACTGGGGAGACAAAGGCGGTCGGGCGTGGTGCTGGCCACCCACCCCCTCGTGTACCGTTCCGGCCTTCATAGGTGCTCGCTAACAGCACTTGCCCCTACAGTCTGTTAAGGCTATACGGGGGATCTTTGTATGTGTGCGTATGTATGTGTGTGTATGTATGTGTGTGTATGTGTGCGTGTGTGTGTGTCCGCGTGCGTGTGTGTGTCCGCGTGCGTGTGCATGTGTGTATGTGCGTGTGGTGTGCGTCTGTGTCCGCGTGCGTCTGTGTCCGCGTGCGTGTGTGTCCGCGTGCGTGTGTGTGTATATGTGCGTGTGTGCGTGTGCGCGTGTGTGCGGGTGTGTGTCTGTGTCCGTGTGTGTGCGTGTGCACAATTGACGTTTGCTTCGATCTAATGACCATGGGTGCTCGCGCGCAGGCACGGAGCCGATCTGGACGCAGTTTCCCTTCCGCTACGACGACTCGCACACCGAGTGCCGGGGCAAGCAGTTCGTCAAGCGCACGTGGTACCGCAAGTTCGTGGGCGTCGTTCTATGCAACTCTCTCCGCTACAAGATCTTCATCAGCAACTCTCTGGGAGGTAAGACGCACGCCGGGCACAATCTCGTTGCCGACGCAAATGTGACACCTTCCTCCGAGACGCAATCCGCGGTGTAACATTCGAGTTCGGGGGGGAGGGGAAGGGAGTGGTGGCACGGTGGTCTGCGTACTCAGAATCAGAATAGGTATTTATACTGGAGGAAGAATCCAAACACGCGATAGGAGTGCAAAGTACGGGAGAGAGATGAACAAATCACTAAAAACATACATGCAAATTAAACCAAACAATGTTTTGCCTGACCAGGTGAGGCCCACTGAGCTATTAGCTTCTTGTGGCTACCTGCCCACGTGAGTTCAAATCCTAGCCACAAATCCTAGCCACGACTGTCAAAGGGACGCGTGCAACACAACATGGTTCATACAATTCCATACACAGATAGAGAACTTAAACAATGCAATACAATGCGGTGCAATGTGAAACGATGAAAACGCTGCGTGTCCAACCTCATGCAAACTGAAGTCAGAAAACCCCTACACAGTTCGACACACTGCAATGAAACACATTCAATATACCGCGATACAATAACATCTATACATACAGAAGAACTATTTATATATATAATTCTACGCTATTAATTACATGGAAACACAATCAATCACCTGGCAGAGCTGAAAATGGGCTAAAATGTTGGACAGAAATAATGCCAAAAAACTGAGTTATTAGTCACCGGCATTTGGAGGTTGCTTGCTGCGAAATCTGAATTTGAAAAATGAGATTGGGTCCGCATTGCGCACCAAAGGGGACTCCGTTCCAAGCGGCGGAGAAAGGCACGTGGTGGGCTGGAGATGCCCCCTTGTAACCGTCTCCCCGATGGTGCGGAGATGGATTAAGGGGGTAAAGGGTAAAGCAGAGGTCCCTGTAGGATCGAGATGGTTATGGTCGAGAGAGGGGAGATTAGGTCAGCGAGATAGGTTTCTGCGGGGCCAGGGAGAGATTTGGAGACTGCAAAGGGCATCTCGTGTCTAATCTGCTTGTAGGTGCCTCGACGACCATGGAACTGGCTTGCACCACGGTTGACATTTAAATTGCCGCAAACACCCCCTCTGTGCGAAGTAATAATTATTACTGTGCCGCAACATCGCTGTAAAGTGGTCTTTTAAAGACTTTAAATCACCCATTACTAGTGGAGGTTATTTTATTCCATAAGCAAAAACATAAATGAATCAAAGTTACTGCAAATGTAATTTTCGTGTTAAAACTGTTTATCCATCTTATTCTTCAGAAAACATATCACTCTCCACGAGTTTTTATGCACTTAATTTGTCAATATTTAGTTTTGAGAATTTAGACTATTGGTATGACTGCCGTGAAACCGTGCACCGTGATTTCCCTCTGAATTCCGCGACCCAATCCATCTGAGGGGCTCGGTTTCTGACACAGCCCGATGCAACCTCTGCTCGTCTCCAGCTATGACAGCGACAGCACGATTTGCACAACAATGGTAATAGAGACGAAGCATTGTTATGCTGTCCTCCAGCTAACTTGGCATTGCTGGCTACAACATGCATTGTAATCCACTGTTTTATTTTTATTTCATTATTTTCTATCTACGTGACTTTACCGAACCAACCAAAGAATTTGAATTCCTGCAGTCACGAAAGTTTTAAGTCAAAATGTAATCCACTGCCCGGAATTTTTCATTTGAAACATTATTGTGCATTCGTCCAGGCTATTTATGTTTCTAGTTTGTGGACCTGTTTTACCACTCGCGGCATGCGGCCAATTGTGGTGCACACGTGGCCGATCGATTACACGTGGCTCTATGAACAGATCTAACGCGCTGTCATCGAGGCCTGACATTAAGCCTCCGGATTGCTGGACATTTGATTGGATTGGAAGTCCCGCGGGATGGAGGAGGGCACTCCGCACGGATGCCCGCTCACATCTTCATTGCCTCAGTCTTTAAGTGGAACAGACTAATGTACTGTCAGCTCAGAACTGCATTTTAGCCACCGCTATGGCGTGGCAAATGCACAGCAATTATTTTCGATTTACCGCGGGTTTCTTTTCTACCACCGTCAAATGAAATTGTATACTCTGTCCAAATAACTGCCGCAAAATAACTGCAATTTGCAAGACATTAAAATTGTTATTTTTTTTCTTAAATAGGGATTGCATTACATAGTCCTCGCTGTTTGGTACAGCTCCGTTTTATGTCTTGCGTGCCTTAGTGTTTCTTCTGCTCTCGGACGCTAGTATATCGAGACAATTTTCACATCCTGTAGCGATCAACTAACCCCAGCCTATGAGCATGTTGATTAGGATCCATGTCATTGCCGCTTTTAAAGCACATCAACTGCCTCCACATCAGTCAAATATTTGTTCATATCCACCTGCATTTGTTCAAGAAAACAAACTTTGAACCGTTTCGATTATCTGGGTCTGGCCCATTAACAATGAGTGCTACTGAGTATCTAGATATTATTGGCAAGAGCACTCCATCTCCACCATGGGGTCCTCTTCAACACCAAATGCAACGGCGCATACAAGCAGCCCATAATGCGTTGTTGTGGAGCATTGTAAAAAAGAAAACCAGGAGAACTCTGTTCTGTCTCGACAAATAAATAAACTACATCTTTATTTGTTTGGGAAGTCAATAGCCGTCAAACAAAGCTACTTATCCGCATTGGTATCCTCACGCCGTGTAAAACTGGAGATGCCAAGCAGAATTAGGTTTATCCCAGCATCAGCACCAGCTCACGAAACAATTACTCTAGCAGTCAGGCTGTTACAGTGGCCAGTTTCTGTGTGGAACGTGGGATGAATTAGCTAGCAATAACAACGGTGGGCTGGAGATTATAGCAAACGTGTGATGCGTATCACAAACAAGTGCAGGTTAAAGGGCAGTGAAATGTCTGCATCAGCACAAATATGGCTACAGGCGCCTGGGGACAATCCACACGTATGACGGAATGTCACTTTGGCGCCACGCAACGAGTCCTTAGTCCAGCAATGTACTTGCTGTTCTGGCTGCTGCAGGTTAATGTATCGCACAGGCCTCCTCTTAGTGTATGTCATCCGTCAACTCTGCCACGCAGCCACTGGATTACAGATGCCGATCACATCCACCGCATCGATATCATCAGCCATTATCAATCCACTGTTGGATGAAGGCCTCCCACGCTTTCGCCGCGTCTCTCATTTAGCCGCGAAGCGGCAAATCCACCGAGCACCTGCACACGATCTGATTTCATCTCACAGTCCCCGCTTTCTCTCCTTGGCTGGGACTCCATCATCAGTCTTGACCACCCGCTATCGGCGGGAGTATTACACCCGACACCACCGTGACGTCGAAGCGCGAGGCCCCCAAAGCGCGGGGCCCGGGGCGGTCGTCCCGATTCACCGAACCCCACGGGATGGCTCTGGCTAAGTCGCGGGAGTGTGAGGTCTCTGATTCCGCACCGCCGATTTGCACGGCTGGCTACGTATGGCGTGAAAGAAGCTGAACGTACTACATACGAGCGTCTTTTTCAGGCGACGTGGCCTGTCCGAACCGACTTACTTTTTCTTCACAGTCAAACGGATGCCTCCGAATTGCAGACAGTACATTCTCCCATCCCAAGTGCTCCTCGTACTGTCTCTCTCGATGCAATTCCGAGCAATCGGTCGTCTCCGCGCTTCTTTGCGCACAGCCACGGTGCGTGTAGATGATCACACGTCTTCTGGTTTCTGATAGATGTCCGTGTGCGTTCGTGTGTGTGCGTATGTGGGCAGGTCTGTTTTACAATGTCGGTGATGGATATGGACACGCGGAAGACCACTGCGAGTTTGTCGATTCATTCCTGGATGGGCGGACAGGACCTCGGCTGGATGAAAACCAACTGCCCATCACACAAGGTCTTGCCACACAGAGATCAATGCATTTGTTCGTCTCCACCATTATCACCACCATCGTCGATCCGTGAAATGCGTTGAAGTCCTGAGTAGCCATATTGGATGAGGGCAACCATTACCAGTCAGGCACTCAGTGAGACTTGAGACGAGATGGATCATGTTCCCTTCACCAACCCACACTGACCAAAGTGGTGAAGTATGGTCAACCGCTCCGCCATGACCGGTGCACTTAAACCACGCCCCCCCCCCTTGACTCTGGGCAGGTGGAGGAGCAGGGGATGTGAAGAACCACTGGCTATGAACAGAGACGCATTCTGCATATTAATAGCATACTACATAACAAAGACAAAGATTCCTCCCGTATAGGCTAAGCAGACTGTTGGGAAAGTGCTGTCAGTGAGCACCTTTAAAGGTCGACACGCCGCACGAGGGGGTGGGTGGCCAGCACCACGCCCGGCCGCCTTTGTCTCCCCAGTGGCGATGTTTACACACCGCACCAGGTACCCGCTTAAGGCTGAGTCGACCTAGGGGTTCAGATAATCGTCACCGGTGTTGGCACATGAGTGGGAATCGAACTCGGGTCGCCAGGTTAATACCGTGGCGCACTGACCGCTACACTACCGCTATATAAACGCGCGCACACACACACAATGGAATCTAGATTTGAGAACGCCTTCTATAAGCACAGTACTCGTATAAGCAGCACAGGCTTACATTATACTGGTGGGGTGAAGGCAAAGGGCAAGTTGTGACACGAGTATACGGGAGATATGAGCACTGTTGGCCTTGCTCTCAAAGGGGTGTGCTGACATCTGGCTCCGACTATATATACACAATGATTGGGGTGGAGAGTGGTCACAATTGTCAGTGCACTCTGTTGTGAACCTGGCGACCCCGGGTTTAATTTCAGGCGACGGCTAACGTCAGTGGTGGAGTGAATATCCGAACGGGGCCTGGGTCCCTCGCTCCCGACGTGGTGAAGTAGGGTCAGACAACCCCTGACGGCTGAGAGTCTGGGGGACCCTTCATCCAGCAGTGGAATGACAAGGGCTACAAATATAATATTTGTTCATATGTAATACGTGATTTTTGTCTGAAATCAAATCAGAAAATTCACTTACACAATGTATTAAACACTCTTCTCACATATCTCTGGGCTAAATGTTATAAAAAGGACATGTTCCTTAAGACGTGTTTTCTGGTTGCACTTAAGTGATTTTTTTTTACGAAGAGATGTACATTTAATTTGTCTAAGCTTTGAAGTGAAGCAGTGGTTGTCCGATGTACAGGATGTCCCTGCTATGTGAACAAGGAATTTTCCACCACAGGTTTATGGCACACATCAGAGACACATGCTGCCCAATAGACATTTAAACATATTTTTCCGCACGAAAAAATCTAACCAGAAAAATTCCCTCGACGGTTACACGCGACAACATATTAAATAAGCGCAGGGTTTGTTCATCGGATAAATCGTTTTTTTCCTCCGAGTCTATTTCAATCACACCGCCAGTCTCATACTAGGAGACTAATGGCTGCAGCTATTTTCGGCTTAATCCCACAACTATATTATTGCAGAACGATGGAAAAACAGAAAAACGGTCCCATTCCTCATTTTTGCCGATTCCATACAAAACATTCACCCATTCCACCACGATCCATGCTAAGATTTTGGAATGGCCCACAGTGGGTAGAATCGCTTCTGCAAAATTGGCTGGCTAATACCGGAAATTTTACAAAAGTGTCAGAACAAACGTTACATGAATTGGGTCCTAAGTGTCCATTCAGAACTCTTGCAGCGAAGAGTGCATCATCTGTCCCACAGAATGACATATTACAGAACTACTTCTGAAATCCCTTCAAATGGCATCTGGTGCTGCACTATCTCACGTGACCTCTGTTGTTTGTGAATGCGGTGCATGGCAGACTTAAGTGCTCTGACCCCTGACCCCTTAGCCAGGAGCATAAACTATCACGTGAACTCTGGTCATCCTCGCAGCAGCTTTTAGCGAGTCATCGAACAAAGACGGTTACTGCACTGGGCGCGTTCAGATGCGCTTTTGTGGCCGTCTGGAACGTTCTTCCAAAATTAGAAAGCCACTGGAACGGTGCATTTAAAAATCTAGATTGAAAAGAATTTCTTTAAAACAGCTTTTTGTGTTTCGTTTGTTGTCCTTCCCCGCACCTCCGATTAGCGCGGTTGGCTACGTACGGCGCGAAAGAAGTTCAACACACGTACACACCCATATGCACGGCGCCACATCTGATATCCACGCTGCTCTCTGCGCTCACCACAGGTTTCTACCGGCGGTACCGTCAGGAACCGCTGAACTTTGGCTCGATCGGCGGCGGCGTTTACCAGCACGGGGGCAGCGGCAATTACTACGTAGCCTGGTACGAGTGCGGGGTGCCCATCCCCGGCGTCTGGTGGTAAAAGGGCGGGCAGCCAACGCCTCCGCTGGGCCGCCTCTCTTCCCACCGTTGTACCGCCCGGGTGCCGAGCTGGAGGAACGCCGCGATCGCCGTCGACGGATTGACGTCGGAACCCCCCCCCCCCACTCGCGTCGCTGGAGGAGTGTGCGCGCGAGCGTCAACGTGCCACCTTGCCGAACGCGAGCAGTCGAGACGGTCGAGGGCAAAGCGGCGTCAGCCGGGGGGCTGGAAGGAAATTGGCTGTTCGGCGCTTTCCTTTCACAGTTTAGTTTTGTGCCCCCCTCCACCTCCACCCCCCTCTTTAAGCTCGGTAAATTGTCTTCTCTGGTTGCACGTGTGGCGCTGTTGCTCGTGCCTCGGCTCTTTTGGGGGCAGGAGACGCCAGATGCTGCGCGTGTCTCGTCTCACGGCGCATTGGCAGCTTTGCGGCGCAACAAATAGAAGAGTGCCATTCACTGCAGTTCACCCGAAGGGTTGGTGACTGATCTATTCACAACTGCTTTTTGACTGGCGATCCGCATTCTAATATTGGTAAAAAGGAATGCCGTTTTAAACTATATAAATATAATATGTCCATGAGACTACGGTGTCACTAAGACTGATGTAACGATAATAATGCAAAAAACGAAAAAGTAAGAAGTGATAACCAACTAAGAATAATAAATACAAGCTCTTTAGCCACGTGTCAATGTCAATGGTGCTAGTGATACTACTTTCATTGGTTTCCATCATTGTACTGTAACCATCACACCATGCCATGTCCGTTGCTATGTTTGTCCAACTCTTAGTTTGTCTACCCAGCATTCATAATTAGCTTGCCAAAATAATGTTTTTTTAAAGTAGCACAACTGGCCAAGTATTGAGTGTGTAACTGTTACATTTTTTGTCAGATTGTTAACATAATAGGCCTGGGCTGTACATGTATAAACTGGGTAGGTTCTGTGAGCAAAGTCTAGTGTCAACAAATAACAAACGTTGGTTCTCTTGCATATTCGTTCCACCGATGACAAATATTTGGTGAACAATTATAACAGCAAAAAAGTACGGGTCACAAATATCGATGAGTGGAATTGATATGCCCAAGTCTTGGTTCCTTAGAGGGAAAACATTTGAGAGAGGGAGGGGGGGGGGCGAATAGACATTCCCTCCCTGGTGTTTACAACAGGAACCTCTCTGCTCATAAAACGGATTCATTCTTCAAAAGGAAGTGATAAACGGTCACTCCACCGGCTCTTTACTGTCCCAGATGTTCGCTTGAGCCAAAAAATTGTTGGGCAGAATCACTTACTTCAAACAGATGTGGGATAAAAAGAGAGACGCGTCCCCTCTGGCTGCGCATGGCATCATCACTGGCTGAATGTGGTCTGCGATGAGCCTTGATGATATATAACAAAAACCCCATGCAGTGGCTATCCCCAGATATTTACGATTGACAGAGAAATTAGCTCAAAGTTGTAAAAGGTTCTGATGGTGCTGCAGGTTTTACTACTTTAAATACGAAGCTTGTGGAAGTGTATCGTTCAAAGGATTGTTCCATGGCCTCCCTTCTCATATCTAATGCAAGTAAAAACAAACACCACAACGTGATGCAAGCAGTAGTGTACGATAGCTGATACTAACAACAATTGCCAGCTCTGCTTACATTCAGCTAGACACAGCTCGACTCAATGATCATAGAACACAATATAACTGCATTAATCGGACTCTTAGCACGACAAAAAGGGCAAAGATCATCCCGCATAGCTCTTAACAGACTGTTGGGGACAAGTGCTATGAGCGAGCACCTATGAAGGCTGGAATGGCACACAATGGGGGCGGGTAGACAACGCCATGCCCGACCACCTTTGTCTCCCCAGTGCTGATGTGTACACACAGCACCAGGTACGCGCTCACACACACCCCCACATTATTCACATGGGCCATTTCGAAGCAACGGAATTACAGGATTGACGCGGGCGAATTTAGACACGGGGAATGTAATGGGCTCCTATTGTGTATCAGACCGGCATTGCCATGTAAGAAAATGTTGAAAGCTTGAATTGAGTAAGTCTCAGCAAATAAGACTGAGCGTTTGTTATCGCGTACTGTTGAGATGTCAGGGGTTGTACTTCCATTACCGTAGGCTGGAAAGAGTACAGCGCAGAAGATTAACAGACTCGACGCAATTGTTAAGCATTAGACCCAAAAGGATCCTGTCCTTAGAAAGTGTTTTTTGTTAAATATATGCGAAATCAAAGATTAATCGTTTGAAAATAGGAAGGGTAGGGTGTTTAAACAAGACTCGCAGCCTTAGATTCACTTCTGATTGGATTTGCATTTAAACTTATCAGTAACTTGATCGTAGGAAGCCGCTCGTCTTGCTCTTTGAAGCATTTAAATTCAGTTTTTGTTTTGTTTTACTTATTACATTGTACAGAGTATGTGCCGGCTTGAATGTAATCTTAATGTAGTTTATTTTGTATCAGATTATAATTTTGTAAAACACGTGTTGCTCTCCCAGCTTTGTGTCATGGTTGTTTTGAAGGAGAAGTGTTGATAGTATGAAAAGCTATAACAAATATAAATAACAACATGTGTTGTTTATCAAATATTTTTCCTTTTTTTGTGCACACAATTTCGTATGTAACAATTAATAAATAAAACATTCTCCACGTAGGAACATTTAATATTGGATTTATAATAGGATAATTGGGAAATGCCTAACGTGTTTTTCTACACAAAGATATAAAAAAAACGTTAAGCAAAGCAATTGAATCTTCTAATCAAGTTTATGCCAATTGGCAGGTTTTCGCGGGCAAAATGAGCATCTTGATTCAGTATGTATGGTCTGATCCTGGGAATATGCCACGTTGGTTTTGAAATGTATACACATTGTTCAACATTGATTAGTATAATGTTCGTATGAAAACTCTCTGCGTAGTGCGTTACACCAAGCAGGAGTTTGTGTGCCCAAAGAGTATCTTAACTTTCTCTCTCTCCCATGATGAGTGCGTGTTACAATTGTGTATAAGTGTACAATATGTTCCGCGAAACGTTCAATATCACTTACATTTAAATTCGTGCCGGATCACGATTACAAAGTGTCGCGTGTGCAAGAGCATCACGTAACAGATATCAATGCACACATTAAGAGTGTGGACGCCTGACACTTACATTTGTACCGCATACTTAAGTAGATTTCCATACAAAAAAGCTGTCTTTTGTTTTAAGTGAAACTTTTTTTTTGTCTTCTATTCGAACAATTTTATATTGACTAAGATAGTATAAATGGTCAAGAGGATATTATATATTTTAAAAGGATGGGTCTTTAAGCCGTACCTTATCGCTCTAATAAAGGAAATATATTTTCTGCTCTTGCATACAGATGTTGCATGACTATACATCTTTTGCCTGATTATAGAAAAATGTCTATATTAATAAATTATTATTGTACATGGCATGTTGTGAGGTTGAATTTTTTTTTCAAACATTACACCGCATGTGTTACAAGATACTCACCCAAGGAACCATTTATTTGTGGAAAATATTCTAAATATACCAGATACAAGTTGTATATCAAGAAGATAGAACTTACTGTGGTGACGTATTTCGTGAGATGTTTGTTGTTATTATACATTTTTGTATATTTTGTAAGTTATTTATATTTTGGCAGACTATAGCCACTGAGATGTTTTAGTTTTCATGTCAAGTTTTTTTTCCCAGCATGCGTTGCCACTGCATGATCCCTGTGGACAAGGAGAAAACACATCTATGGGCCAGATTACGGCTCATGCATCAGACAGTCCCTCTGCACATTAACGATAATCATAACGATAATTACACATTTGTCTCATTCCTCGGAGATTAAAACAATAAACACCCTCAGTCCAGATAACTATAGGATGCCAGTTTTTCACCATTAGTCAGTTTATCTGCATCCAAACGGCAGAATGAACACATACAAAGAACACCCGTGTATCCTACAACAGAGTCTTGGGGCAAGTGCTATGAAGGCCAGCATGGCGCACGAGTCAGAGGTGTGGCAAACAGCACAGCTGGCCATCTTTGTCTCCCTGGCACTGATGTTTACACACCACGCCAGGCACTCATGTAAGGTTAAATTAACCTCGTGAAGGGTCCAGTACCGGTTCAGATAGTAGTCCTGGCTGAGAATCAAACTTGGATGGTGGGATTTGGGGATGACGCACCCGAACCACCAAACTACGACTCTCCACTTCACACAGTGAATGGTTCTTCACGGCTGCAATGCCAAGGAACATAGGATGGCAGTTTGTCCATTAGTCAATTGTCAGTACACAAAGGATGCACATGTCGTGACGTTGAATGAGTCATTGTAGCACGTGGCGCTGGGAGATTAGTAGACAATGGAATTAGGGGTAGCGGCCCGCTCTGCCAGTTGGACCTGTGGGCCAAGCGCGGAGCCTTCTGGGGGATCCAGAAGGGGGCGTGGCCGAGGGCGGAGCCTGGCCACGCTGCGGAGGATAAAAGGCGAGCTCCGACTCACAGTCGGGGCTGCTGCCGTCGGGAGAGGGACTTGTCGTGCTGCTGTTGTCGTCGTGGTCTTCGCGTATTCAAGCTGTGGGTCTGGAAGCATGTTGGCTGTCCCTACCCGGTATGGAGTTATGCAATATGGCTGTGAGAGCCATCAAAAGCAAGAGGGATAATGCCTCTTACTAGTGTCTCTGAATTGGTACACTACACACACACCCATGCCACAATCATGAAATCAATGATCAATGAAAAAATAGACAACTGTATGACACTAAAGAATGGTCTGAAAACATCTGAAGAAAAAAAAACTCCATACTGGACCCTCCTGAAACAGTTTTCTGGGTATATAAGTAATTACTTTTGATCATCATCATGAGACCTCCTTTGGCAGTACCAAAATATAAGAATAGTTTTTTCTCCTTTTTTCTGGCAACAAAAGGTTTCAGATTTGTTGCCAGAAAAGGGGAAAAACCATTCTTATAATTACTTTTGACTTTCGTGACTGCAGGAATTCATATTCTTTGGTTCTTTCGGTCAAGTCCTGTAGATAGAAAATAAAAACAAAAACCCATGACGTTTTGATCGCAACACAAGCGTTGTCATCCTGATATATATAACAGGATATGGAAGGTTCAGACGATCCTGAAGGTCACCACAGAACCCCAATCTCTTTGACATTGCTCGTGAAACTGAAGAGGATTGATGTACTATTAGAAGACAATTGCAACGTATATATATTTTTTTTACAATTAAGTGGGCAATTTTTTTTTATTCCAAACTGTTTAAATTACAATTTTACCCACACTACGGTGTTGAAATGGGTTATGCCATCGAGGTAACACGGGACGCACAATCGTGTTTGCAGAATACGAACAACACTACATGTGACCTGAATGCGCAACTATTTTGTACAGAGAAAGAAAAAAAAGTGGCAAAATATGAAAACAAAAGTTGGTGAAGGCCATGGCGAGGCTTAATCTACAAGCCCAGTTGAGAAGCGAATTGACCATCGCCACCGTGCAGAGCAGCGCCGTGCATCGTGGTGCCGATAGCGGGATCCGTATGTCACGTTTCCATCGCCTCGCGCAATTTATTTCCTTCGTAAACACAAAAAAGTATCGTCATATTCCCTCTTTAATCATAGACACAAACACTGCGTTTGCAGAACAATCTATTGCTACGTATGTACGTACGATGAACTTCTTTCGCACAGCATGTAGCCAACCGCGCTAATCGGAGGCACTAAAGATCAAACAAACATCTCGAATTTCTACACAGCGTGTTTCACAAGCGGCCTGCCATGAAGGGGCTGCCTGATATCATCTGCAGTGTGCAGGTGAGACCCTCGTGACGTCACCAGTGACCCAGTGTGCAGGTGAGACCCTCGTGACGTCACCAGTGACCCAGTGTGCAGGCGAGACCCTCGTGACGTCACCAGTGACCCAGTGTGCAGGCGAGACCCTCGTGACGTCACCAGTGACCCAGTGTGCAGGTGAGACCCTCGTGACGTCACCAGTGACCCAGTGTGCAGGTGAGACCCTCGTGACGTCACCAGTGACCCAGTGTGCAGGTGAGACCCACGTGACGTCACCAGTCACTCAGTGTGCAGGTGAGACCCTCGTGACGTCACCAGTGACTCAGTGTGCAGGTGAGACCCACGTGACGTCACCAGTCACTCAGTGTGCAGGCGAGACCCTCGTGACATCACCAGTGACTCAGTGTGCAGGCGAGACCCTCGTGACGTCACCAGTGACTCAGTGTGCAGGCGAGACCCACGTGACGTCACCAGTGACCCAGTGTGCAGGTGAGACCTCGTGACGTCACCAGTGACCCAGTGTGCAGGTGAGACCCTCGTGACGTCACCAGTGACCCAGTGTGCAGGCGAGACCCACGTGACGTCACCAGTGACCCAGTGTGCAGGTGAGACCCTCGTGACGTCACCAGTGACTCAGTGTGCAGGCGAGACCCACGTAACGTCACTCAGTGTGCAGGTGAGACCCTAGTGACGTCACCAGTGACCCAGTGTGCAGGTGAGACCCTCGTGACGTCACCAGTGACCCAGTGTGCAGGTGAGACCCACGTGACGTCACCAGTGACTGAGTGTGCAGGTGAGACCCACGTGACGTCACCAGTCACTCAGTGTGCAGGCGAGACCACGGTGACGTCACCAGTGACTCGACTATCCTATTTTAGGAAACCTTCCTCTGTCTTCCCAAAAGAGTGATCTTACAAACACGGTATAATGTCTCCAAAGCGTGTTTTAATGACGCAGCAGATTCGTTGTAAGTCCAAATAACCTACACGTGACAAGTTCTACTCCGTTACAGTCAAGTGAAAATTTAAATGTGAGACCCTGGAATTGCTAACTCATAACCACTGCTGATGTAAGTGCCTCCACTCATGACAATTCGAGAGAGTCCCTTTCCAGGGCAGTTGGTCTACAGTTCCACGCGACTGAAAAAGCAATACTGTGCTTATATTAGAGCGCAAGATGGCAGCCAGGGCCATCGAAGAGAATGATTTATTTTGCACCAAACGATAAACTCGACTCCACAAAGAGTGGAGTGTTGATAGCTCTCCGAATGATGCCTATGGGGACATGATGGCCTGTCGTCTCGCGTTGCATCCTTAAATGGTTGTTGTCTCCGTCATCTCCTCTACTTGGTTTCCTCCACGCAAATGGAATCGAACGGATAATTTTTGATTTGCAAATTTCCCGCCTCTGTGAAATGGCATGAAATTCACAGGGCAACTCTGGCTCCATTTGCAGTTGAGTGAGCCGGCCCCAGCAGCAATGGTTCACGACTGCTGCTCTGTTTGCCCTGTCACCCACGAAAACAGCTGCCCTCGGCCGATAACGGGTAACGCCCTTCAGACATAAAATAACCTTGTGCATTAGTGCAACCCAGCAGGGTGTGACCGACGGGGAGGATACGGGACAGAATGCCACGTAACCCACTGGAATATTGCCGGTACAAATCCACCCATTGGCATCTGGCGAATGCCCGGGGGGTGAGAGTTTCATATAAATATTGTTATTTCAGATTATGCAGCAGAAAGAGAGAGAAAAAAGACCGACGCATTGTCAAGTAGTCAAATTCTTCAGAGATTGTGGTCAATTGCAGCAGCAGCATTTAATTACACTGGCATTGGTGTCAAAATAACTTTGCTACTTGCTGTGTGGATGTTGGACTTGCAATGATGAGGGCCGCCCAGCACAGCAGTTGAAACGATTTATTTTAATGACAAATTAATATATTTACGCGATCTAACCCAAAAAAACCTCTTATGGATGATATTGCTCGTGAAAGCCTACTTACGTATTAAACTGTCTTACCCCCCCCCCCCCCCAGCTGCCTTTGTCCAGCCAGCTGTATCAATGGGTGCAACTGCAGTTGGTCCATCGATGAGTCGTGTGCGGTGGGGTAAAGTGTGGGTGCTCTCTGGTCAGGGTGGAAGAATCGGCCAAATAAACTTCGATAGGCCCTCTAGAGCTCCCGCGAATAGCGCCCCTTTTCTGCAGCAGACGCATGAGCAAAGTCATCGCAGGGCAAAACCTTCACCACCTTTACGGAACAAAATATCACGATGGTAAATACATAGACAATGTTATCGTCGCACTCGTGATGAGTTTCTCGGGATATTAAGTGCCTCTTTCTGACTCGTTTCTGGATGAAGGCCACCCATCGCCATGACGGCCACGATGGTTTGTGTTTGGCCACCATTCTGGTCGGTGTTGTCTTGGTGCAGATGGAGACGCAGCGGTGTAGTGGTTAGCGCACTGCATTATGAACCCAATGGACTGAGAATTACATTCCTGGTAACGGCAAAATCAGCGGCGGGTGATATCTGAACTTGTCTTGGGTGACTCCCTTTCATAACCCGCACTAAGGTGAAGTACTGTATGGTAAGTAACAAAAAAACCCACGAATAATTAAGAGTATTGGCAACGGGATATAAATTATTGTAGCATTGTTACGTTCAGTGTATGGTTATCTATACAGCATGCGCACAAGTTCGCATGAACACAAGGTAAAAGTTATGAAAGTGAACACCTGCGAACACTTGACTAAATACACACGTATTTGAGGCATGAAACAACACGGCACGAGATGAAAGGTTCACTGCTGGATTGAAAGGTAAGCTCTCCCTCAACGACAACTCGTGTTGTAAGACAACGACAAGTGACATCGAGACACCCACTTGCTGCCTCCGGACGCTGCTTTTAACGGGACCAAATTTTTTCAGATGAAAGAGACCAAATTCCTAAGAAGAAATGTGCCGAAGCCAAAATGTAAACGTTTTAAGTTATACCAATTTATGCGAATAGCATCTGAAACAAATTCCACATTGGCTTTTAGCTCTCATCAAACGCAATGTGTGCGATCTGAGGATTGCAAAGAGTGCATTTTTTTGGAGCAAACTTGCATAATTTCTTCGCTTCAGCTTGTAAAACAATGCCCGTGACATGTTTTCAATTAGGTCTCGCAGGTATTAAGTCCCCGCACAATCGGCTACTTGAGAGCGTGTGGAGGAAGGGGCTGAACAATGACCCTTTCACATTAATTCATCACAATTTGCAAGAGTGAATAGAAAAGCAAAAGAAATAAAACCTTTTTTCCGCACAAACAGAAATGTTCATTAATGCCTTGTAGGCATTTCACGATCGGCCGACTTATTGTCGATGGCTAAAAAAAGGTTTTGTAGTTTTTTCTGCAATAATTTATCACAAGTTGGTAGCGTGCACCTGGGTGAAAATAATAACTCTGCACAAAGAGTAACTTTCTCGGTTAAGTATTCAACGTGGCAGCTTGGCAAGGAGAAGCGCGGCTCCTTAAAGCATGAAATCCCAAGCTGTCGCTGAACAAGACGACATCAGCACACAATCTACAATTGTGCAGATTTTCAACAACAACAGCAGTCAGAAAATCAGAAGTCAATGTTTGCAACCGTGTATCTGCCAAGTCGTCTCAGTCACGCTGCGCTCTGGAACTTTCACGTGATTGTTATTGATTCAAGGCCTTGCGGTTTGTCCAAAGCAACTAAACTTTTTCTAAGTGAAACATCTCTCCCAAAAAAATGCAAATAAATGATGATTTTACAAATAATCTTCCCATAATCCTTTTCTCTTAAAACGTACTCTGTCCCCTAAAACGTACCAAACCATTGTTTATAGCCCTTTGTCGATACACTGATAGATGAAGACCTACCTCCCTGCGCCATGCTTCACCACGCCGGTCAGTACGCGTTGGTGAAACTAAGGGCCCAGGAGGCGTCCAGATATCGCTCGCCACTGATGGTGGCTGTGGCCAGGAATTTGACCGAGGTCATCGGGCTCATCATTCAATGCCAATCAGCATGTCGTCGCTCCCCTTCAGTATATCACCGACGACTATAAGCAGAGCATCCACTGCTCCGCTCGAAAAAAAACAAGATAACAATAAATACATTACATATACCATTTAACAAAAATGCTTTGTCCATTCAATATTCAACATTAACACGTGACTTATTCTATCGATGGAACCAGGAACGGCGCACGCAGCATTTGCTAAAATGAAGCCTCTCCGATTGTTGTCCTTGAGCTTGCCAGCCCTTCATGTCGTGCAACCAAACCACGTGCTGCGTATATGGATCATTACTCAGCACGTCGATTAATAGACAACTTGGAAATAGAAAAATCACACAGATGCAAAGCGTTTCTAAAAAAAAAATCAGTGGTGGTTAAAATAAGATACCGTGACCAGAACATCAACGGTGGGTTTAAATATTGACACGGCGGTGTCAGATCGCCTACAACCAATTGAGGACCCAGCAAAAGCAATGGCAACGTTGGTTTAAGGTCACAGAGGTAGAGGATGACCAGAACAACAGATGGACTGATGTAGTGGAGGAGGAAGAGGCACTCCAATTGAGAGGAATGTATATTCAACTTCTTTCGCACCGTACGTCGCCAACTGTGCACATTGGAGGTGGAGAAACATGGAAATGACGTGGAAACATCAACGACAGATGGAAGATGAGTGGGGGAATGACATTCTAAGCTCGTGGATAAGAATGACCTCCGTAAAGGAAGATAGGGAGAGAAGACACGAGCAGCTTTGTGACCAGTGGGCATTGCAGCTATGGATTCCTGTATCAATTTGTGTGGAGCCCTTGGTGTTACCGCCTCAAATGCACAGTGGGGTTTCTCCATTTACTTAAGTTTTCCTTCCGCTTACAAGTGAATCAAAATTGGGGATCTTCCAAGGGGAACCAGATAACCTGAGAAGAGGCGCAGTGCATGAAGGGTAACACTAAAACTCCACATAGAATGGCCACCACGTAAAGTGGTTATGAGATTAATTGAACAAAAGTACAAATATCTAATCCCACAGAAACTTCACGTTTGCATGCATATAGAAATTCTTATACCTTTGCTCTGCCAAACCACTAACATCTTAGCCAAATGCCCTTTATTTAATTTACAACACACTTTGAGAAATTCTGGCAGAATTTTAGTTCAAGCAATGAAATGCAACCAGATTGATAATCAAAAAAAAGATCTGTATCCAACCATACTCTGGATTCCCTCTGACTGTGTAGTCATGGCAGCAATGGGCTTAATGCCATCCCTCAGACGTTTTTCATATAAACTATTTATTTTAGTCCCATTACATAACTTAGATTTTTGAATATTGTTATAATTATTCACTGCGATGGCTTGTGTATTGATTTCTGTGGTGCTGTATACACTTTGCTGCTCTTCCAAAATGTAAAAGCGTTTCATGCCACAGATGATTAAATACATGTCTGATTGTTTACAACGATTACAAAATGTTGGCCAAGCCAAAAAGCTTTTGTTGGTAATGTTTCATTTCAATGTCACCAAATAATAATGATTTTGTTGAATAGCACATGAACTATGGATTGAGTATTTGTTTTTTTATTAAACAATGGGTAGTTGTGTAACCCAGCTGTAAATAAACGTGCCTCTGAATAATGTACACAAATCCAACTGTAACTTCTCGTAATGTGCTCCACAAACATTATTAAACTGACCTAAAAATAACACAAAAGTATAATTTGCAGCTCATTTGTCAATCTGCTGCTCAATGAAGGATCCGCACGCCATGTTGGTCACCAGAATTGGCCATAAAGTGGAGATGATCCCAGTGTCAGTGATGTTAGAAGTGGCTGTGGATTAAACAACGGGTTGCAAAGCCCATAAAAGAGCAGTCCTCTAACCACTGCTCTATAAATCCAGCAAACTGATTCATTTACATTATGATATTTCATAGCACAACGGCGCCAATTGTATGAATAATATGGGCAAATATATAGCCTGCAATACCTAAATTCATAACCATTTGCTATGCCTCCCAATGTGAGCATTGTGCCATAGCCATGATAATGAACTCAATTTCCGCATGAATACAGATCACAATGGCCAATGTCGATGACTGACAAAAGTAATTGTAGTGTGAAATAGAATAAGTATAACCCGTAAAAACAAAGTTTTTCACTATAAATCCTTTATATGCGTGGCGGCTAGAGTTCTCTCGTCCTCTGGCTTGAGATGGCTGCCACCTATGGGTCAGATGATTGTGTGCCAGTATTAAGCAATTGGTAATTAAATATTTAATTTGTTTTCCCTAAACAGTGTAAAATTTTGGAAAAAAAATTTCACGAACATTAATTGTCTCGCACAACGAGTCTGTGTGCAAAATGTCAGCTCGATTGGATCACGGGAAGTGGGTTAAAAAACGACCGAAAGATTTGCACGGTCGTAAGCAAGCAAGCACGCAAGCACGCAAGCAAGCGAACTTAATATAAAGGATTTAAAACGACAAACTCGACAGTGGCGATCTTCGAGAATGCTGATCGAAAAATGAGTTTGGAAAGCGCCCGTCCAGCGCTAATCACCAAAGCGTCGCGTGCGACTCCAGAGCGGCAGCCACACGCACGAGAGTAAAACCTCCTCGCTGGGAAAAGTCTGCACAAGTTATGTCACCCAAGAGAACAAATAAATGTCTTCCCAATAAATAAAAGAGCACGAAATACCAAATCGTGAAAATGGAAGTACTCTACGGACTGTTCACGAAGTGCTGCGGAAATCGCAATAACCGAGAACACACACAAACACTTACCAAACAAGAACGTGTCACATAAATAAGATTAACAGAGTGTACGTCAAGCAGTGCTCTGACAATGCGCAGCACGCATTGAGAATTTGGTCCAGAGCATTGTGGTTATCAATCATTCCGCAAACAAGGGTTATTTTAATGCCATTAAATGTGCTTTAAACGTGCAATTTGAATCACATAGCGCGAACTTTTGGCGCGAATAAACAAAAGGACAATTAACTAAAACATGCCTGAGGATTACGTTGGGTGTAATGTGAATATATATATTTTTAAGAATATTTGGACAAAGATTAAGTGGGCGGTTTGATGTTGCGCTATTGAAAGCAGCTGGGCTCTGTGGTTTGGGGATGGTACGTCACAGGCTCTCACTGGGCACTGTTCATCACCGTAGAGGTCACACAGACTGAGCGTTGCCTCATTCTATTCTAAATTGTCTCATAACCAGCAATTAGACTTCAACTGGGTTCCAATATCCTTTGTCCTCTGGGAGAGGATAACGTAGAATAAGCATTTCGCTTCTCTTCAATCAAATATATAATTTGCAACAATTATTTAACAAAACCTTACCCAAATAACCATCACTAAATGGCTAAATGGGGCATTTGCTAAATCTCTATAGGACATATGTTTAACAAACTCATAGTCACGTGGCATTACCGCCCATCCCCATGAGCAATGAATGTTGGGTTTTAATGTTTGCGTTAAACCCGTTTTCATATTTGATCACCAACACGCTCCGATTGGGAATGAATTGAAATCCTTCCCCTGCCAGGCACCCATAAAGTCATTGATGTATTTATCATTTTACGTTTAGTGCCATGTGAGCCCCCCACCCACGCCCCCAGCACTTGACCCCTCTGCCTCCAGTTCCTCAGTGACGTGCACAGTGCAGTGTAGCTAAGTCTATCGCACCAGAGACGTCATCACTTATGAATCTTCAAGTGAATGGAAGACCGGTCCGACCGAACGCAGGAAACGAAACAATACAGCCGTGAAATGTCCAATTATGCAAGTAAATCATCGAACCTCACGCACTCCCAGCAACCACTTTCCTCCATCAAGAATACAAGAAAACTTGTTTTGCGGGGATGAAGCAAGAGATGCGGAGCGTGTCGGTGACCAACTATGAAAACCGGGCTTAAAGTCGTACTAAAATCCACTTTCTTCATCAATTAGTCACCGATTAGCTACCGATTGAAGCTATGATGAAGCTTCGTCAGAGGCGGGGAAAACAGATTGATCTTCCAAACGCATTCTTATTGAAGCACTGCAGCTGAGAGGCAGGGCCAGATCATGGTCCCGTGAGGCCCCTGGGCAACATGTATTTGGAGGCCGCCCCCCCCCCCCTGCTTTCCTATATTGGTGTCTTTCTTGCCTTCCTCCTCGCAAAATCATCCACTAGATCGTCAAAATCTAGCTGTCTGACAAGGTCTGACATAAGTGACAATGAGCTGAGACGTGTTTGGCACATGCTACTCCGCAGCTCATTTTTATTCTGCCTAAAAGGGAAAATGTCCGCTCACCCTGGCAGTTTGTCACTGGCAAAGTTAGAAAAATCCGAAGTGCCACGAAAACATTGGGAACACTGACTGCAGATTAAGTGCCTGCAACGTCTCAAGCAATTTAGTTGGGCACTTCTCACCCTCAGAGTCAGACATGAAAGACTTGAATTGGATGAGTTCGTTGGCAAAGTTCATGTCCAGGTCTGATGGATATGCAGCGGAGAGTGCATTTACCTTTTCCAGTGTGACATCACTGTTAGACACCTGATCTGACATAAACAGAACTCCAAAGAGACTGGTCAAACGCTTGTAAGCGTCCAAGCGATGTTCAAGGCATGCCACTAGCTTATCAATGACCACATAAAATGTTTCTATTTTGAACTTCTCCCTCCCCTCAAGTGTCACACCTGGCTCTGAGCTCTCATCTGCAAATGTTTTGCGTTTCCTCTTTCGCTGAAGATCGTGCTTATATGACTGAGAGACACCTGTCACATTTAAGGCTGCCCTTTCAAAAGCCTCAAACTGGTCTCGCTGTCCCGCCACAAAATCCCTCAACGAAGACAAAAGCTGTGCTGCTACAGAGATGTCAATGTCACTTTTCTGTAGGTGCATGCTTGTAGCGTGGAACCGGTCAAGTGTGACCGAAGGCCTCTCTAATGTGGGTGTAATTTCTCCACAGTGCCTTGGTTGACTCTGCCCGAGCACTCCACCGAGTACTGGACAGCGATTTTAATGTCAGTCTGACATCTGTCTTCCGAAAGACTTTCCCCCATCTGTGTGTGGATGAAGAGCAAAATGTGTACAGTGACTGCAACATGTTAAAAAACTCGTCAGCCTCTGGGCTACTGCCGTCTAAGGTGTTAACACCAACTAAGTTAAGTGAATGCGCTGCGCAAGGCACATACTCTATCAGAGGGTTTTTTGTTTCAGGTGGGCCTGTAGCCCATTGTATTTTCCTGACATGTTGCTTGCATTGTCATATGACTGACCTCTACAGTTTGAGAGGTCCAACCCAAGGCCCTCCACCATCAAAGTCACACAGTCTGCTAAACTTTTACCAGTGTGGCTCTCAATTGGCTCAAAGCCCAGGAATCGCTCCACCACATTCCCGCTGCTGTTAACAAACCGGAATATGAACGTCAATTGGTCCACATGTGACAGGTCTGGGGTGGAGTCAACAATTATTGAAAAAAATTTGGCATCCCGAATCTCATCTGCTATTGTTTGGCGAGTTTTATGACCCATTAGCTCAATGAGTTCTTCACATATTGTCGATGACAAATAGGACACTGTGCCTCTTCCTTTTCCCCAAACTTTTTAATATGTTCAGCTAAGAATGGGTCAAATTGTGATAGCAATTCTAGGATGCCAAGGAAATTACCGTTATGGGTTGACCCAAACCGTTCATCATCTCCCCTAAACGCAAGTCCTCTTTCACCCAAGAACTTGATCACTGCTACAACTCTTTTCAAAATGTCCCTCCAGTATTTACGTTCCCCATCAAGTTGCTGCATGAGATCTGCATCTATAGCACTGCCCTTTGTCCGCTGGTGCAAGGCAAGCATGCGTGATCTGTGTTCTGCACTCTTTTCGTGTTCCCCTATTCTTTCAGAGTGCTTCCAGTCACTAAAACCCTGACTAAAGCCACCGAGCTTGCTGGAGAACAGTTTGCATGCAAAACAGTACACACAACCTGTTGAGGGTGGGTATAGTAGCTACTGTCTAGAAACCTTCTGCCCATTTGGCAATATACAGTTCAGAAGTTCATTGTTGAAACTTCTAGTCTTTCCACCAAGCGCTCTATCTCGGACTGAAGCTGGGTATTTTTCACTGCGGTTTTGAAGGGGACTGCTCCTCTTTCAATAAGCACTGACTTAACAATGTCACTGAAAGTGCTTTGCCATAATG